>NW_005842747.1:233253-276683 GCF_000455745.1 Alligator sinensis
AGCCTTGTCCCCTCTGTCTGTCACCAATTGTTTCTGCCCATTTAGCAGGGGTCCTATTCCTCCCTGGGCCTTCCTTTTACTCCCAATATATCTAAAAAACAATTTCTTGTTGTCTTTTACTTGGGTTGCCATCCTCAGCTCCATGGCAGCTTTGGCCCGTCTAACTGCCTCCCTACAAGTGCGAGTAGAGGAGGTATATTCATCTTTGGTAATCTCTCCCTGTTTCCACTTTTTATATGCTCCCCTTTTAGTGTGCTGCTGGTTACTACTTGCCAAGTGCAGCACCCTGCACTTGTCAGTATTGAAACGCACCCTTTTTTTGTTAGCCCACCCCTGCAACCTCTTCAGGTCTTTCTCTCCCTGCTAACGTGGCCACTTCACCCCAAATTTTGGTATCATCAGCAAATTTAAACAGGTTGCTTTTCACCCCATCATCCAAATTGCTGATAAAGAGAAGGGCTTGGGTAAAGCAGTGTGGGGGTCTGAGTGCTGGGCTGGGAAGCCAAAGTGATCTAGGCTCAAATTCCTCTGGGCAAAGGAGAACCTAGAACTCAGGACCTCCCTCTTCCCAAGTTAGTTTCCCAACTACCAGCAGTGGGGAACACAGGAGGTGGCTCTCTTTCAGCCCTTCTCCACTCCTAAGTCTAAATTTGGTAGTCATGAGTTTTCCTTGAGTGCATGTTCAGCATCCACAGCTTCTGCATCCCCTCAAGGGGCAGGTGTAGTTATCCTGGCTACTACTGTGCACCCTAGTCTGTGTGTCCACAGTTGCCCATTGTCATCCACACATCCAGGAACAGAATTCCCCGCAGTGGTAAGTGCCAAAATGCTGTGCAGGGGTGTGTACACATGTACTAACTTTCTGACAATTAAGCCACTTAAATAACTTTTTAAAGTTGACTTAACTGTCAGAGTGTAGATACGTATGTGAAGCAGAGTTGACTTAAATGAAGCACAAGATAATATCCCTCCAAGGTGTATTATCTTGAGTTGCATTTGTTAAGTTGACTTAGCTCATAAGATGGCTACCACCATGTCAAGGAGCTATATGTGTGTATGCTTCGACGTGGCTTAACTTAAGTCGACTTAGTTGAGATGACTTAGTTAAGTTGCCTTATTTTAAGTCAACTTAGTATGTGTGTATGTACCCCTGAGATGATCCCACAAAGTCCCTTTAGATGACCGGAAGGGAATGGAATGTGACCCCAAAGCCTTTCAGCTTTGTTCCCTTCTCCCATTCTCCCATGCCCCTATGCCACTCCAAACCCATCGCTCACAGGAGAGGAGGGGTGAGGAGTGGCTGTTGAAGGCTAGAAAGTGATATTCTAGAGGTTTTCTTTTGGTAATTGGCTTGTAGGTAAAGTAGATATGCATTAGAATAATGGTCCAGGGGAACAACAAGGGTTAATTGATTTCTAAAAGCCTGTTTGTGACAAAAGTTTCCTTCAAGGCCCACTGTGTATGACACAGGCACGCAGCAAGCAGACACACAAGCTGGGAAATTGAAGACATGTACCACACTGCTTCATAACAGAGATAGGGGACTCTGCCGCATTGGCCAGGTCACAGTGCCCAGCTGCAGGGCCCTGGGATTTCTGGTTTTGGTAGATGGACCAAAATAGGAGACATGGGGAAAAGACCAAATTAAAATGTGTGCATGTGATGTATTTGTGAAACAAAGAAATATCCTGACAGGTCAGAATGTGGACAGTATGGTGACCACAGGGAGACCAATCAGCAATGCCCAGATATGAAGAGTCATTAGAGGAGAGAAAGAATACAAAAGGAGGGATTTCAGGGTAGCACAGGGGACCCCGAGGCCACCATGGACAGAAGGAACACCACCAGCCCATCTCACCCACCCCACGGACGGTGGGGGGTGAGCCTCAGCCCTCAACCTTCAGGCTGCTGACATCTGATATTCAAGAGAGAACATCAGAGTGAAGCTCATGTGCTGGCCAGATGTATTTTAACTTTGTGAACTCTGGGACAGGTAGATATAGAATTGTTTGCATTCTTCTTATCTGCTAACACTGTGTATCAATAAAATTCACTTATTATCAAATGAAGAGGTCATGGTTGGTCTGAGGGTTTTGGGTCCACCTGAAACAAGGTATTTGGGTCATAAATCCAGTGCCAACAGCTGGGAGCTCGCAGACCCTCTGCTACCCTCACTTCAGTAGATATAGGTGGGACCCAGACTGGGGGCTCCTACCTGGCTCATTCTCCCACCCCTCCTGGGCCCCAAGTGCTCTTCTCAAAAGGGGTGAAGGTGCTGTGCCACCCAGGGGATGCCAAAGAGAAGTGGGGTGGCTGAGTCAACATGGGGCAGGGAAGGGTTAGGGTGGGGGTGCCAGGATGTTGCCCACCCACCCCTCTATTGGCAGAGGCAGCAGGCCTACCCCTGAATTCTGCCCCCAATACATCATTTCTCCCTTTGCCTCTCTTTGCTCATGCCTTACTCAGCTGTAGTTCCCCTCCCCCTGCCTCCCCCAGCAGATCTCTCTTTTTCCTCCCCTCCTTCCTGTGGTGCCAATTTTGCAGATCTTTTCTTTCAACCCTCCTGGGCTCTGTTTGGGCCATGCCAAGAAGCCTGGGCAGACAGCAGCCCCCCACTGTCGGGAAGAAGGGAGATAGGGTGGAGCAGAGGAATGTGCAGGGTATTGTGGGGCCAGGGGGGACTAGGAGGGGCCATGGGGGAGCAGGGTGCAGGCAGTGTGGGATGCAGCTGGGCACAGCTGCTTCTGCAGCACAGCTATGTGCTTTTGCACACAAAATGTTTCTTCTGTGGTGGCAGCTGCTGATTGGAGATAGGCATGGACCCATGATCTGTACCATTTCCAAGGCCCACTGTGTGCAGAACTGCTCCACCCCGTGCACAGAGCTGCACATGCACTCGGAGAGACTGAGAGCCTTCTTTCTGTTTTGCTGTCTGCCAGTGCCCCAGCGGAGACACAGAAACACCTAAGAGGAAAAAGTGTGTGCATTAGCACTAAACTATATCACTCGTGAGGGTGACAGCCCTTCCAGGGACCTGAGGAAGCTTCAGGGAGAAGACATGCTTGTCCTCTGAGCTGAGAAGGCAGGACAAAGGTATTGTTCATTTATGCATCTTCAGCTCTGGCACAGAGCATCGCCATTTAATGTTCAACTGAGAGATGGGTGGAAACGGCATGTAGCAGGCAGATTTTCTTCTCTGTGTAACACCTTTGGGCACTGATGATGGGCACCTCTGGGCACCTCTGGGCACTGATGATGGTCTCTGTTATGGCTGCAGTTGGGATGTGGGTGTTGTGGGCTCAGTGTTTAGGGGCCTGGACTCAGGAACATGGAAGGTCAAGAGGCAAGGGGTCCAGGGCTGGGGGTTAGAGACCAGAGCTAGGAGCCAGGAGCTGATATCCTGGGACCGGGAACTGGAAACTGAGCTAAAGGACTTGGTGTCAAGCAGGCAGCAGGGGCCAAGCTGCAAAGCAGCAACAAGATGAAGTACTAGGACACAGGGAGACAAGGAACCAGAAAGGCTTTTTGCCTATCTCAGAAGTACTGGGTGTTGGCTGCTGCCCAGGCTGGGAGTGGGGACTGGCAGAAGACATTTTAATGAGTTAACCAATTTTTTAGAATAGTTTTTGTAAATGTTATACATCGATGTGAAAGTTTATAGGGCATTTACAAGTTTAGTTTTGGGTATTCAATCATAGCACATCTGCACCAATTACTAATAAAATATATCTTTGACTAAAATATTTTGAAGTTAAGAGGGAAATTGAGTAAACTTTTATTTTAGAAGTACAAAGATTTGTTTTAAAATTGTGAAATAGGTGCCAATTCTGCAGACTACATGATCTCTTGAGGTCTCTTTCATTTCTGTATGAAATACTGAATTAAAGGGCAGACATTACACACCCGTTGAATGTGATGGGATGTTTACAATGGAAAGGAAGGGGATTGTGATACACCAGATAAAACTGTAAATGAGTCTTAAACAATGTGGGTTACTATGTTTTTAAATAAACTTGCAAAATAAGAAAGGACATGAGCTATTAATGTGGTACAAAACCAAAGCATAATAAAAATATGGGTAAATACAAACTCTGCTCAGGGCAAAAGAAGGAAAATTGGAAACAAGTTGTTGGATGTCTAAGGGGAACCTTACCACTGCCCCTCACATTTATAGGTGTAATGACCCTGGGACACAGAAATTTCTCCAGCAGATAAAGAAATACGTTGCACTCAGTCTCTTTCGTGCTACAACAAACAGCCTTCCTGCAACCTCAGCAAATATTATGGTTGACCTAGGAGGTTAGGTGAACGGTGCATGCACGATCTGCTTGGGGGCAGATAATGAAGGTATTAGTGAAGGTGTTTAATCGGATGAGGGACAAGGCAACACTACTGAATGATCCTCATGTCTCCTTTGTGCTTTCACATCAGCAGGTCTGTGAGCTGAAAACCAAACCTCGGTGCTGGTTACAATGGCGAGTACTTCTGCTTCTCTGCAAGGTACAGTCCTCACCAGCTCTGTGTAAAGTCTGTGTGTGGTGTCTGCACAGATACTTGATTACATCCGTGATGCTGAGTTTATAAGATCCTGTGCATCCCTTTACTGAGCCACAGGCCTGGAACGACTAGCCAGGTGACAGTGGATTCTCCGAGAAAGTGCTAGGCCTTAGGGACTTAGGGGCTCTTGCCAGCGAAAGATCTGGGGAAACAATAATTTCTCGTTTCTTTTAACAATTTTCTATGGAGGGTTTTTAAATTAACTTTCTCCCCCCCGTGCACATGCTTAGCACTTCCCTCTGAGAATGGGGCTCCCCCAAGTCTACGTAGCCAGTGTTTCTGCGTGGAACAGATCCCCTGATAGCTGCTCAGCAGAGAACAAGGATTCAGTATAGCCTGCTCCATGACATGTCCTATAGCCAAAGAGCAGAGGCTGGTGCTGAGTTTCTGAATGGCACTGTGCCTAAAACGTGTATGCAGTGGGTGTGTCTACATGTGCATTAACATGCTTTAGTTAGTTTGCATTAAATCTAGTACCTCCGGTGTCTATACACGGCTGCCCCCACATGCTGGAATTCCAGTGTGTTGGACCAGACTTGATTAATCTGCTCCCCTGCCCCTCCCCGAGCAAGTGTATAAATGCCCTCCATTGTGAGGTACTAGGAAAATACACATTAGCCTGTCTTAATGCGCATTAACTAAAGAGCACGGTTAAGTGACACTTAATGTGCATTGGCCTATTTTAATGTGCATTAACTCAATAGCATGTTTTTAGTGACGGTTTAATGCGCATTAAAATAGGCAAATGAGTATTGAAGTGCGTGTGGAGACGTACACTCTGAGTGACAGAGCTGATATTCAAGGGCTCTCTAAGAAGGCCAGAAATGAGACTGCTCTTTGAAACCAAGTTCTTTTATGAAAATGTCCACATGCATCTCAGATGCAGACTGCAGTAAGGACTGAGCACCCCCACGACCAGCCAGCAATGGTAGAAGCTGAATATCAGGTCGCGCACACTTCTCTAGTGGAGGGGGTCCAGTTAACCCAGGCTTTTGGACTTTGATGGTCACCATATGGGGCTGGGAAAGAAATTTATCCCTTTTTATTGCTATGGGTGTCTTCTTTCCCCCTTCCTCAGAAGTGCTAGGTGTTGCCTGCAGCTAAGGCTGAGGATGTCAACCGGGCTGTGCCAATGATCCTGCTAGGAGCAAAGCCGGAGGATCCTGGCTAGAGGGTCTTGCCTCACCACTCAGGGTCAGACCAATGCTGCACTGGGGGCAGGAAGGGATTTCCCCCCCTGGTCAGACTGGCATGGACTGGGGGGCAGTGGTTTGCCTGCCTTTGTAGCGGCATCCTAGTCCTCTCCCTTGGATCTCTCTGCAATGCAAGGACACCGGCAGTGCCCTCACCCCCTTGCTTTACCTGGGGCAAGTGAAAGGGTGTTTTTGATGTCTGGGGCATGGCTCTTGGTGGCTGCATGAGATGTTTATTCAGGCAGTTGTAAGAAAAGGATATGTAGACTCTTGCCTAGGATGGTTTAAATAGGGGTGATTCTATTTTCACAGGAGGCTGGACTAGCCATGACCTCCCGGGAGTCTTTCAACCCAACTTTTCTACGATTCTGCAATCCTATGAACGTTACACATGCCCCTTGCACAGCTTCTGTTTCCAAACCTGTTTCTGAACTTTTCTAGAGCTCTTCTTTATCTGGTTTGTGAATGACAAGCAATCAGCATAGAAAATGAGGCCAGATTCAGCCCTGGGTTGTAATGTGACAAGGCGTTCATGAACGGATGCATTCACTATTCCAGCAGCCCTATGTATAACAGAGCCTCCTGTCTTGAATTTGCTCCTAGGAGAGTCTCCACTGAGAATTGTCCTTGTTGGTAAAACTGGGAATGGGAAGAGTGCCACTGGAAACACCATCCTCGGCAGGAATCAGTTTAAGTCCAGACTTCAGCCATGTACGGTAACCATGAGATGTGAAAAAGCACAGGCAGAGTTTGAAGGGAGGCACATCATAGTTGTTGATACTCCTGGGCTTTTTGACCCTGACAGAGACAATAAAGATACTGCCAATGAAATTGGAAAATGCGTGAAACTCCTCTCACCTGGGATTCATGCCATTATTTTTGTTATGCAGCTAAATCGTTTCACCCAGGAGGAAAAGGCGGCAGCTAAGATTATACAAGACACTTTCCACCTTGTTGCAAAGAATTACATGATCTTCTTATTCACTCATAAAGAGCAACTAGAAGAATCGCTACAAGATTTCTTAAAGATGAGTGGTCAAGAGTTTAAAACTCTGGCTGAAAATCGTGAGAACCGGTACATTGCCTTTAACAATAAAGCAGAAGGAACAGAGAAGAAAGATCAGGTTTCTGAGCTGATTAAGATGATTGACGATGTTGTGAAGGCAAACGGCACAACACCGTGTTACACTGAACCTATGTATGGAAAGGAGAAGTCCTTTTGGAAAGAATGGTGTAACATCCTGTAGGTGATGAGGTGCTGGATCAGAGGGTTTTGCTTCTCTGTTGCAGCTTGACCATTTTGCAATGGGTTTTGCAGCATCCACTTTCTGGCATCTCCCTGTTTTCATGTGTACAAAGTTGTACAAATTGGTGCTGCCATAATAAAAACCACGTTTCCATGGTTTCTTTTCCCCACGTAACTACCATGTTGTTCATTCGGCTGTACTCACTCCTGTACAGTCATTCGGTTGTACTCAGTCCTGGAGTTGCTCCTGATTTAGGAAACTAACACTCTTCTGCTGACTGTGTCCACTGAAATTACGGCCACATGCCTGAAGACATTGCCTTTTGTCATTCCTTTTGCTGGCATCAGTCCATAAAGTCTATCAGAGTAATGAGACTAGACCCACTGCTGACAGCCCCATCGCTGTGTTCCCGTGGGTTGGGACAGTGAGCTGAATGCCCAGGGAGCCAGTGATGGGCCTGGTGCACTTCCTGCACATCGAGCAACACGGCAGGAGGGGGACAAAGCAGCTCATGCCAAGATCAAAGTATATCCCAGCTTGTATGTTGCTTTGGACAGGGGTTCCTAGTGGACACAGCTAGGATTGTCTTTGCCTAGGGGATTTAGGCACCTCATTGCCAGCTTAGTTCCCTTGTGACCCTAGCTATTTTTGGAGGTATCTGAATCCCCCCCCAGGGGTGACTTCATGAGCAGCTCAGCACTGCTGCCAGCCTTGGCCATTTTCAATGGGGCTGACAGACAGACAGACAGACAGCACACGATTTTTACATAACCCTTAACACCAAAAAAAACATTCAAAGAAGAGGCCAGTGCACGCACACAACAGAGGGAATAAAATGGACAATACAAAAGCATTCACACACACACACACACACACACACACACACACAACTTTTGCAGCACAGGAAAGGTCAATATGAAGCGTGCTGGAAAGGCAGGTGCCAGGTCTTCTGGCAGGGGAGAGAGAAGGGGTAGGGGGAGAGCTAGAGCTGCAAGACCCCCCACAAACACAGACGCATTCTCTTCCCGAGCAGCCATGACATTAGTGCTGCCCGTGGAAGCCAGGAAGTGCAGAGGCGAGGGGATGTGGAAGAGGGGGATCCGCTTTCCTGCGCCAGCACTCCCAGCACCAGCACCGGCACCGGCACTGGCACCAGCACCAGCCAGTCCCCTCCATGCCAGCCACTGGCAACGTGGGCCATGGGCATGGCTTCAGTGCTGGGGTCCAAACGCACCAGACCTCAGCCTCGAGCTTTGCTGGCTACCCATCTCACTGAGGATGTGGAGCCACTGGACTGCTTACTGGGCAAACCGCAGTAAATTCATCCCCTATTATAATATATAGCGGGATCTCTGAAGTGGCTCCGAAGTGGCAAATCGATTTGGAGCTCTGGATCAGATCGCGGCCATCCGAAAAGGTTGGATCTGAAGCCAGATTGGATCACTGCTGAATCACACAGGCCTAATGTGCTCCATTGCAACCGGTTGGTGAAGAATGTCTTGCATTCAAAAGCTTGTCCAGCCTTGTTCCAACCGTGCAGGTGGTCCAATGCAAGAAATCATCCTGCAAAATCCCTCCGCTGTCTTGGCCATGTTTCTGCCTTGGCTGTGCCTGGCCTAGTTCCTTGTCCCAGGACATGCTGAAAGGCAGCAGTAGGGGTGGGTATGTTTCTCAGCAGCTCTCCTGGGTTTACCAGTCTAGATGTGCTCTGCATTAGCCCTTGCTGATGATGCCACACTTCCCACTGCTCTGCTCCACACACCCTTACGTTGTTTGTGGGGATAGGTGGAAATGTATACTGTACGTTCCCCTCAGGCCTATTTCTTAGCACAATGAACTTTGCTTTCCTATAAAACCAGCAGCACCATATTAATTAGTCACCGTGCTATGACCCTGCTATCTATATTAGTGTCTTTAGGTCAAGAAAATAAAGATGCACTTTATCATCACCATGCAACCCCTAGTAAAGTTTTTTGCTAGTGCACTCGCTGCTGCTGGTCACCTTGTTGTTGTGTTTTACCCAAGCAGGATGTGGTAGAAGTGGACGAGTCCCAGTCACCAGAAGCAGCATGTGTTTTCTGTTCAGACTGTTTCCCAGAAATGACAGTCTCTTTCACTTTTGTGGCTACTCAGTTAAGGTGCAGCTGTCATGACTCCCTGTGCTACCCAACACTTGGGCCTGTTTGGCTTCCAGATAGACAAAACTACAGGCTGTGGGTGGTCAGGACCTCTGTTGCCAGATTAAACACAAAAATAGGGTCCAGGTCCAGTTCCAGGTCCAGGTCCAGGTCCTTTAATTCTAATTAATAAAAAGTCCAATCTGCTTAATGGGTACTTAATGTCAGTCTTTCATCAGTCCAATGGAACCACCCCAACTAGCAAGACACGGGACAGCCAAGGTGAGGGCATATTTCTACCCAGCATTGGCATTGATCTAGGAAAGGTTCACCTTGAGAGGCAGGACACCTTCAAGTCTCCTGGTCCTGACAGATTACACCCTAGAGCAGGGGTGGGCAAAATACGGCCCATGGGATGGATCCAGCCCATGGGGCCCCTAAAAAATTTAGAAAATTAAAATTTCTCTGCCCTTGATTCCTGTAAAAAATGACAGGAACCAGGGGCAGTAGGACCCAGGGGGAGCCCCACGCCAGAACCGCAGGTAAGGGGGAGGCGGGGAGGGCAGGGAGGACCCTGGGCAGAGAAAGAGCCTGGGGAAAAGTGGCCTGGGGAAAAGCTGAGCGTGAGGGGGAAAGCGGCCCCTCCCTTGCCCTGTGCCCGGAGCCCTGTGTTGCAGCCGCTCACAGCCCGCGCGGGGCTGTCCAGAGCAGGGTCCCAGCTGAAGTCCAGG
Organism: Alligator sinensis; assembly: GCF_000455745.1. Lineage (NCBI taxonomy): Eukaryota > Metazoa > Chordata > Crocodylia > Alligatoridae > Alligator > Alligator sinensis. Next base: position 243,099 of record NW_005842747.1, read on the forward strand.
TTCTCAGCTGGCAAGGGCTCTGTGGAGCCAGGCCAGCTCCCCGCCGCCCGCCCCACCCGGCCTACACACCCCCCTCCCAGCCTGTGCCCCGCTTTGGGCCCCACCAGTGCTGGCCCTGTGACATTGGTCCCAAGACATTGGGACATTGGTTCCAAGCTGGTGACCAGGGGGCAGGGCACCTGTCAAGAGGCAGGGCACTTGTCAAGGGGCGAGGCTACCCATGCGACCCTCAACTGTCTGCCAAAATTGGCTAAGCAGCTCTCTGCCCAAAACAATTGCCTGCCTTTGCCCGGGAGTACTCAAGGAGTTGGCAGGAGTCATAGCCCAACCATTGGCAAAAATATTAGAAAACTCGTGGTGCTCAGGTGAAGTACCTGAAGACAGCAAGAAGGCCAATGTGATACCTATCTTTAAGAAAGGGCAGGAAATAGATCCCGGGAATTACAGGCCAATCAGCTTGACCTTGATCCCCAGTAAGATCCTGGAGAAAATTATCAAGGAGACCCTTCTGGATAAGCTGGCTGAGGGCAACATCCTGAGGAACAGCCGGCACAGGTTTGTCACAGGTAGGTCTGGCCTGACCAATCTCATCTCCTTCTATGACCAGGTGATGTCACCTGGACAAAGGAGAAGAGATTGACATCATATATCTGGACTTTAAAAAAGCTTTTGATCTGGTGTCCCATGACCTCCTCATGGAAAATTTGGCCAACTGTGGCCTCGGCTACACCACAGTCTGATGGCTGGGAAATTGGCTCCAAGGCTGGACCCAGAGAGTAGTGGTCGACGGTAGCAAATCATTATGGTGCTCTGTTTCCAGTGGCGTCCCCGGAGGCTCTGACCTGGGACCGGCTCTTTTTAACATCTTAATAAAGGATGTGGACATTGGTGTCAGAAGCACACTGGCTAAGTTCACTGATGACACTAAACTTTGGTGCATAGCGTCCACACCTGAGGACAGGCTAGTGACCAGGCTGACTTGGATAAACTTAGTAAGTGGGTGGGATCAAACCTGATGATGTTCAATAATGATAAATGTAAGGTACTCCACCTCAGGGAAAAAAAACCCATAGCATACTTATAGGCTCGGCAGTGTTACGCTCACTAGCACCACGGCTGAAAGGGACTTGTGGGTCATCATTGACCACAAAATGAACATGAGCCCCCAGTGCGATGTCACAGCTGGTAAAACAAACAAAACTCTAGCTTGCATCCATAGATGCTTCTCAAGCAAATCCCAGGATGTCATCCTCCTGTTGTACTCGGCCTTGGTGAGGCTGCAGCTGGAGTACTGCGTCCAACTCTGGGCTCCACAATTCAGGAAGGCTGTGGAGAAGCTTGAGAGAGTCCAGAGGAGCCATGCGCATGATCAGAGGTCAGGAAAACAGGCCTTATGAAGAGAGGCTGAGAGCCATGGGACTCTTCAGCCTGGAAAAGCGCAGGCTCAATGGGGACCTGGTGGCTGCTTATAAGTATATAAGGGGTGTGCATCAGGATCTGGGGGAACATCTGTTCACCAGAGCGCCCCAAGGAGAAACAAGGACCAATGGTCACAAACTCCTCCAAGACCATTTCAGGCTGGACATAGAAAAAATGTCTTTGAATGTGGTGCTATTGTGTGAAGCACTCAGTCAAAGAAGGATGCATCTCATCTGTTTCTCTGTATTCAGGGCCATCTTGACCTTTTCTGGAACGAGCTGGACATTCATGAGCCACTTGCTGAGAAACTTCTGCATCCTCTACTCTGGAGTCTAACTCTTGGGGGTTCTGGTAGCTTCTTATCAGGTTCCACTGGAGACTTCAGTCACGCAGGTGGAGGAGTTATCTTACGTAAATGAGGACAGTCCCATGATGGGATTTGATAATCAGGACAAAAGCCTTGAGTCATTCTGTCCCATGAAAGGGGACCATGGCAAGAAAACAGCACTCAGATAAGGGGCTCCGAAAGGTCTATATTAATGACCAAAGATGCTGCTGAGTTCTAGCATAGAGGTTGTGAGAGCACAGATCAGCCCAGTAAAGTTTGAGGTCAAGAGCTGGTGTGGAGCATTGTCAATGCAGAAGGGCATCTCAGGCTCACAGAAATAGACACAACTTGCTGCAGCCTGAGACAGAGCACAGCAGCCTTTCCTGAAGGCACCAAAGAGCATGCCGACCTCTCCAGAAAAGGGAGAAGGCAGAAGAACAGGAAAATCCATTGTGCTGTAGGAGCGTTACCGTGGTCATTGTTCTCTGCATTTTAAGTGTAAAACTTCTGAGACCAAGAGCACAAACATTGGCTATGAAATATCTGGCATGAAATTAATAACTTTTATGCATCTTAAAGTCTTGTTGGCTGTTGGAAGTGAATAGTGCATAAGGTCTGTAAATGTCTGCACTCCCTAGATATCTGTTAGCGTGAGAACACATTGGGCAATGGTAGGCTTTTAACAAAAGTGAAGCTAAACAATTGATTTTCATTCAGGATTCATATTTGCAGAAGAATCTTTTGAGTCTCTGAGCATCACCTTTGACAAAGTGGCAAATAGGGCAGGGAGCAGAAAGCAGAGCAGCAGATTGCGTAAGGAAAAGAGATCAGAGGGGCACTCGGGGAGGGTTTGGAAACTTATTGAAACTTATCTTTGGTTGTGATGTGTCAAGCAATGTGATGAGGGATTTTATTCGTGTATTTCTAATAGAATTCAACTATATTTGCATTGGTGTTAAATGATCATTGTCTATATAGGAAAAATTAAATGTAGAGTTGGTTTGGATTTTATCAGTCTTTCACCTTAAAATTAATTCTGTGGTAGAGGAATCTCTCTGCCCCTCGATGAAACAGGTTCCCTTGGGTGCAGAGAGGATTGCAGGTATGTGCTGCTCCTGAACTTTACCTATTGAGAACAGTATTTTTTCCATTTAACCCAGAAATATCACAAACAAGACTATAGTCTGTCATAGCTGGTGGCCAATGTGAGATATCCTTGTCTGGGGAGAAGCAAGGGCAATTACAATTTCAATGCAGTGTTAACAATTGGTCCACGGGGTAACTTCATTCTACACGGAGACATTCCTTAAGGGTTTAAAAGTATAAAATACAAAATTTCATGGTAAAGACAAGACAGATGAAATATATAAAATGCATTGTGAGCAATATATAAAAAATCAATGTGAGGTAGTGAGGATCAAAGGTTACTGGGGACAGAGAGTGAGTTAGCACCAGAATATATTTAGTTGTTGCTGTGGATATTTTAGTTCTTTTGTTTTCTTTAGGGACACTGAGCTTCATTGATATGTAGATGCAGTTTCTAGGTTTCTCGTACAGAACGCCCCTTCAGCTTTCTGGCTTGCTCTGAGCCTTGCCACACCCATGCAGTGAGCGTGTTAGGTTTCTGACAATACTTAGAAGGAAAAGAAATGCACAAAATGGGGGTGGGGGTGCAGGCAAGAAGGGGCTTCTGTTATATCCATGTCCGGAAGGGAAACGTTCAAAGGGGGCTTTCTGCTACCAAAGCCTTGCACGGTGCAGCCAGTAGGGCTGTGTGAAATGGCACTGTTCTGTTTTGCCTTGAGTTTCGAGGTTTCCACAGAACAGCGTTCCGTTTTGAATTTCATTTTGATTTCAAACCGCTGTTCTGTTTTGCTTCATTGAAACAGTGAGGCTGTTTCAAATGCTGTTTTGAAGTGTTGCTAGATCAGGCTGGGAGGGCGGGGGGCAGCTGGGCTGACTCCCCATCACCAAGGCTAGATTGGACCGGGGGCAGGGAGTCATCCCAGCTTGGCTGACTTCCCATCCCCTGCACTTGATCAGGCCCCCAGCCCCGGTGATCTAGCACCCCTGGCCCCGGTGATCTAGTGCCAGGGATGGGGAGTCAGACCAGCTGGGCTGACTCCCTGCTCCCAGCCTGATCTAGTGAAATGAAATGTCTGGCAAAATTTCACACAGCCCTAGTGTAGCAAAACCCCCAGTTTTTCTTTTTTTTTTTCTTTTAAAATGCCTTCCCTCCCCTTCCCCAACCACTTCTGACTTTGTCTCTCCCTCTCTATTCCCTATAGATAAGTATAAGTGAGCTAAGACATAGGATAAGCTTCAGCATTTTATTTTGGTAGCAAGTTGTATTTGTTGTTTTTTCTCCTTCTTTATATTGTATAATTATTATGTTTATATTGATTTTTCCTGTTCTTTATTACTGTTTTACCGGTGCTATATGATTTAGGCCTACATATGTAAATTAGCATAAGTCATGTCAAGTTTCCATTTTTTTTGTCAAGTCTCCATCCTGTCCCCATGCTCTGTTGTGTAACCTACCCCTCCTGTGTTAACTTGGTTCCTGAATGAATGGGGATGAATGAGGGTGTTTGAGAGACAATGGCAGTAGGTCTAAAAATAGCTCCCTCTGAATGTCTGAACCATCAAAACCAATACCCGGACCAAGGACCCAGCCATTGGAACCACCCTCAGCATTCAAGAAACAAAAGATGAGGCAACCCACCATTGTGCCAAGGCTGTACATCAGTAAGAACACCTGGAGCCCTCTGGAACAGGACTGACCTTGCCTGGACAGGCCCTCCCCATAGGAGATCATAGGTAGTCTACCCTATAAAAAGGGGTGGTGAAGACTGACTCCTTGGGATGCCTTCTCCATCTGGACCAGCACCACACCACCTATCTACCTGGAGGCCTTGCTGGTGACCCCCTCTGGACAACACCTGTTGGACAAAGACCACTTTCCAGCCTGGATAGGTAGCTATCACCCCCACTCTCTCTTCAACCAAGGGCTTGGACTCTATTTTTCTTCCCTATCTGGACTCCAACCCTTCTACTGAGTCTCTTTCTTTTGCTGCCATTGTGAGTGCTTGTGTATGTGTAGGGGGGAACCAATAACTTCATGGGGCTGTGTAGCGTGTTGTCTGTTTAATAAATCTGTTATTCTGAAACCCTGAGTTGGGTTTTTGTCTGTTTCCTGACTGTTTCCTCCTTGCCACCACTTATCTGCCCCCTGATCTCACAGCTGTCTGCCTCTGTTTCCAGCCCCAAGCTCCCAGCTGCCATGCTCGGATTTCCCTGCCCATATTGGAGCACCAGAAAACTGAGATTTGCTTTAGTGTCACCCTGCTGGTCCTGCCCTGAACCTTTCTGTCAGTACATTTGCATCTTCTGGTGAACTGCTTGTTTTGGTTTCTTAGAACAGGATGTGGTAAAACCGGCAGAGCTACACCCATCCGAAGCATCGGATTTCTGTTCAGTTTGTTTCTCAGAAATGAGAGGGCTCTTTCACTTTCATGGAGGCTCTACTTAGGTGCTGAGCTTGAGAGTCATCATGTTGTTTGCCCTGGGCTTAAATCACAGAAAATGAGGGCTGGAAAGGACCTCGGGAGGTCACATCTAGTCCACCCTCCTGCTGCCCCACTGCCACCTCTCTGGGTAGCCTGTTTCAGTGTTTCACCACCCTCCTCGTGGGAAAGTTTTTCCTAATATCCAACCTAAACTTCCCTTGCTGCAACTGGAGCCCATTGCTCCTTGTTCTGTCATCTGCCACTATGGGGAACAGTCCAGCTCCATCCTCTTTGCCATCACCTTGCAGGTAGTAACCACCCTTTGTAACCACCCAGCAGCATCTCAGCATCCTCAGTGGTGTTCTCAGTGGTGGCAGATGTGTGTGGGGCAGCACTGTTACCACTGGTTGTTATTACTGCTTGTCCATGTGGCATAATAAGGTTCCTTGGGAGCTCCTTATAGTTCTTTCTACCTTCTGGACAGTTTTGCTGTCACCAAGGAGAAGAGCGATTATCCATGTGCCTCATCCTGGAGTTTCAGGTGTGCTTTTGGAGGGGCCCCAGAATGTAAGGCACCATGAAGACCAGAACCAAGACCACGCATTATCCTGCACCATCAAGGGGCAGTCAGGATACCTGGGTGTGATGAACCTTAGGGTCTTATACAGCTAAGGAGACAGCATGCTGCATGATGGGCCTCTTGCTTCTCAAGAGCTGACAGCATCCTGCTCAGGTGCCCAGCATGGCCCTCGTTCCATCAGGAGGAGATCAATGAGGCCAACTCATTGCTCTCAGGGATGGTACAATGCATCGGTGAAGGACCCAGCTTTACAGAATGACTTACCTAACTCTGGGGGTAGAACAGGTCACTCTGTCTGCAAACACCTCCTTGCTTCCCTCTGCTGAGCAGCATAATCGCTGTTTTGCTCAGGTTAACTTCAACCAGCTTTCTGTTCCTGAGCAAGCAGGGCAACAATGAGTGATAATGACCTTACTGCATGTGAGGAAGCATGGACAGAGCTGTGTGTCCTTTGCCAGTTCTTGGCATCAGAGGGCACAGGGTCTCACCAGTTTACCAAGTGGTTGTATATTCAACCAGTTGGAGAGAGTCTGGATCTCTGGGACACTCACTCTCTGTGAGAGCAACAGAGATTCACAGCACTAGGATGCAGGAGAGCATGCCTTCAGGAAACACTCAGACCACGTCAGTCAGAGGCCCTGACTCCTCCATCAGTGTCAGAATATCTCTCACTCTAACCTGCCTGCTGGGTGTTGATGGTAGCAGTGAGAGGTAGAGGCAAAATCTCTGGGCATGCTTAACTGTGGAAATGAACAGAGGCTCTGGTTCAAGTTCTCTCTCAGGGTCTTATTCATATTTGAGCTGGGGGAAAAAAGAAGTAACTCCCTGGCAGGGGCAGCTGCTGATCTGTTTTGCTTCTGAGCACCCAATTCTGGTCTCAGGACCACTGAGGCAAGTGTATTCACCTTTGCTACTAGCTTCAAATCCACCTGGTAGAGACACGGCTGTAGCTTTGGTTTTCACAGCTGTAGCACAGCAGGCTCATGGTGTTCATGGTCCCTAAAAGTCAGAGCAGAAAATTACGAGTCTGATTACATGCTGGGTGGAACATAACAGGAAACCTCAGATCTTGATAGCATTGTGAACTATGGGTGAAAAATGTGCCTGGAGGCAACTTCCTGAGCAGGTTGGTAAACCTCAGAAAAACAGTTGTCAGAAGGCTATGAGACTGTGGCCGTGGCCTGTCCCTGCAAGAGCTGATGCATTGTGAAAGTAGCCTGACTTCTCACTCTTTCTGGGATATTTCTCCAGTCTGGCTTCCTCCTGCACCACCCCGCGGATGCTGCTCTCACCAGCATCCCTAATGACCAGCTCTGAGCCAAACCTCGGGAGCATTACTTGATCATCATCTGATTTAACATCTCCCCTGCTGCCTAGAGTGCAGATTGTACCTAGTTCCTTGCAACTATGGCTTGGTCCTCATGGTTTTTCCTCTCTGTTTCTTCCTCCTCCTGCTCTCTCTTGCCCTATAGTGGTTCACTTGCCCTGGGCACTCTCATCCACTCCCATGGCTCCCCTTCTGCACGTATGTCAATGACTCACAGATCTGACCTTCCCCTATCATCTAATCCTGCATCCCTACTTCTGTGCAGGATTTCCCAGATACACTATCATAAGCTTCTTTTAGCCAATAAAGACAAGACCCTTTTAAGGCACTCATAATCTCCTCTCTTGACTGGCCAACTAGCACAATGTCTACTTTGTGGAACATCTGCTGTTCTTGAAATGTGGGTTTGGTTTGAAACAGGATCTATCTATCTATCTATCTATCTATCTATCTAACAAGGCATCATAGAACATGAGGGTTGAAGGGACCTCAGGAGGTCACATCCAGTCCAACCCCCTGCTCAAAGCAGGACCAGCCCCAACTACAGCATCCCAGCCAAGGCTTTGTCTGCCTGAGTCTTATACACCTCCAAGGATAGAGTCCGCAGTGGAGTGGAGGCCGTCTCTCTCATGGGTGACTGGTCCTGCCTTAGTCTGGGGGGGCACGTGCCCCCCCTGCGACCAGTCCTGCTGACCCGGGCGGGGAGTCCCTGTGCAGCCAATCTCACTGCCTGTTGAGGGGGGTCCCCTGTGGCTGATCCCACAATGGCTGATTGCTGTGGCCAATTGCTGCAGCTGCTTCTGGGAGTGGCTGTAGTGATTGGCTGGCACTTGGAGGGGGGCACCAGCTCTCCCACCTGCCCCACCCCCCGCCCATCTCATAAGTGGTGGGCACAGCTGGTCAGGGGGTGTAGCAGTGTTCTCAGGGGGTGCACGTGCACCCCTGTGCACCTGCTATGAATTGCCACTGACCTCTCTAGGTAACCTGTTCCAGTGCTCTACTACCCTCCTAAGGAGAAAGTTTTTCCTAATAGCTAAGTTCAACTTCCCTCGTTGCAGCTTGAGCCCATTGCTCCTTGTTCTGTCATCTGCCCCCACTGAGACCAGCCCAGCTCCATCCTTTTACCCTTCAGGGAGTTGAAGGCTGCTGTTCAATCCCTCTCAGCCTTCTTTTCTCCAGACAGAATAAACCCAGTTCCCTCAGCCTGTCCTCACAAATCATGTGCCCCAGAACCACCCTGCACCAATCTCCTCAACAGCTGGCAGGTGTCATGGCCTCAGCAGGGGCCACTGTCCCTGCAGCTTTCACCCTGCTGCGCCTTAACACACATGGTGTCACCCATGTCATGAGTTTTGCTTGTCCGCAGCTTGAGGTGCAGTTTTCCCCAAACCCCTGCACTTATCTCCTTGAAACTTGGCAGGTTTTGTGGCCTTAGCAGGGGCTACCACCCCTGCAGTTTTCAGCCAGCCGTGCCTTAACACACACAGGGTCATCTATGTCACGAGTTTTGCCTGTCAGCAGCTTGAGGGGCAGATCCCCCCAAACCCCTGCACCTCTCTTCTTGAAACGTTGCAGGCTTTATGGCCTCACCAGGAGCCACCATCCCTGCAGTTTTCACCCCGCTGTGTTGTAACACATAGATGTAACATGAGTTTTGCTTTCAAGAATTTGCAGTGCAGTTCCTCCTAAACATCTGCACTGATCTTCTTGAAGCTTGGCAGGCTTCATGCTCTTAATATAGGCTGCCACTCCTGCAAGTTTCATCCAAATCAGACAAAAAACAACAAAGTTATAGATATTTAATTGATTCCCCATTATAGCCTATGGCTGGATCTCCGACGCACCTACAAAGCTTTTCCGAAGTACTTCGGGAGCGCTGAACCACTTCAGAAAGCCTAACAATGGCAGTGCCATTGCAGCCTAACAATGCAGCACCTAACATCTGGACATGCTGATTTGGATGCCAAAGCATCCAAAGCTTCTCTGGATCCAAAGCACAGTCCAAAGCCTTGCACAGCTCTAGTTTTCATGCTTCTTCATCAACGGCAGAGAAACCGGGGTTCCCGGCTTCCAGATAGATCCAGGCGGGGCTTGGGACACCCCTGACTTGGAGTCAGCCAAGCCTTGTTGAACCTGAGATGTTTCATGTTACATGCTATGGCCTCAACAAATCAGCACTTTCTGAATGAACATTGCTGGAGCTGGCATGCAAGGCCTGCTTGGGGGAGTGAAGGGGGTTATGGGGTTCATGTGAGGTCTGGGCACTGTGGGGTGAGGGGTCCATTAAGTCTTACCCTAAACTTCAATCTTGAGGTCACTGCCTCTCCTCTCTGTTGTCCAAAACTGAGAGGCCTGGTACAGACCTCTGGAAGGTAACTGCCACAACCTCTGTTTCCAGAGGGACCCAAACATTTTAGGAGAAGAGGCTTTTCTGGCTTTCCAGTTCTCATCAGTCAATACGGATCTGTCCTTTGATGGCTTGAGCAACCCCCAAAATTCTCAGAATTGATCAGATGAAATAATGTTGTGTTTTGCTAGAGGTACACAAATGCCACAGAGGTGAGCACATGCCATCCCTTCAGGTAGGCAAGAAAGCTAGTCTATATAAGGTCTCTTACAGGTTTCTCCTCTGTATCAGTGCATGGGAGGGCACATGGCACATCTCCCATGGCACAGTCCAGAGGAAATGGCAGGACACTTCCTGTGCCTTCTGCCTGTTCATCTGCCTGGAATGGCTGCATTTTGGCAGCCCAATAGCCTGAGCTCACAGGACTAGGCTTCTCCAGCCAGGCCACATGGGATATGGGCAGGGTTGCTGTAGCAGGGAGCACTGCTCCTGCTGCCACTCTCCTATTTCTCTTCAGAGGTCAGAGCAGGCCAGGCTGGAAAAGGAATGTGTACCCCAACCAGACAGCACAGGCCAAGAGACCTGCATCCCAGGCTCACATGTACACACCATTCAGATGTGTGCTTAGTCAGTGGTGTCATGTGTTATGTGGGTTAGGGTGTGGGAAGTTGCTTTTGTGCCAGCCCACAAAGGCAGTGCCCAGAGCTGCTGCCCTAGCTATCCCTCCCCTCAGCTCTGCCGCCGATTCAGCCTTTCTGCTCTCAGTGCTGGGCACCCTTGCAGCTCAAAACCCAAATCCTTTGTCGTGATTAGATTTACTTTGCACTGGAAATTTTCGCTCTGCAGGTCTTCTCACTCTCACCTCTGAGATCCAGCTCACACCCACCACCCCCACTGCTGTACCTTTTGCTCCTTCAGGCACTTTTAGTGCCTTGATTATTACAGTTGCCTCTTTAGCTAGCCTCTTGTGCACTCCAGATCCACATACACATCTGTAACAGTGGCACCTCTTTGGGGTCCGTCTACTGGTGGCCCTGCCCACCTGTTATGGGCCAACCGCCTGCCTTCTCGTCTGCTATGCCTTGTTGTTAATTAATTAATAGATGTAATTAAGTGGCAGGCTGCCCATTTCCTGCCCCGATGCCAGGGCCGCTATCTGCGGCTCTGTTCCTTCTCTACACTGCAACCTAAGCCTTGCAGATGGACCTGACTTTGTTTGGTCTAGGCCTTATTATCATTTGGCTCCTGAGGAAAGGGAATGTATCTCTGCAATGTCACCATCAAACGTGTACTGAGGGCAGAGTGTCGTTATGTGGTCCATAATTTGATCAGGATTGCCACAGTCACACTTTGCACAACTCCGAATACACCACTTGTGCATCAAGTGACCACAGTGGCCATGCCCAGTTCGGATCTACTTGAGAGCCTTCCTCGTTTCCCTTTTCATTTAAATGCAGGAAATTCTCCCCTGGGAATACGCTGCAGCCCACATTGCGCTGGAGACCTTGCAGGCGCTGAAAGCAAGACTGGAAGGCAAGGAGACATTGCCCCTCTTGGTGCTGGGGAGGAAGGAGGGCACATCCTTCCTATTTCTCACCTTTGTTGCCTTCCCATGGGGAAAGCAGCTGGGTGCTGGCAGCCCTCTGGACCAGGAAGGGGCAGAGGTGGGGTTCCCTGTTTCAGGCCATTTGTGGTACTGTGGGAATGGCAGCACAGTGTCTAGACTAATCGCCACACACATGTCAGCTCCCCCAGTCCCCATGGAAAGGAGCCTGAGTGCAGACTAGGCTGGGCTCCGACTGGGTGCGGGAGTCTGCATCGGTGACGTCCAGCTCCGGACAGGGTCTTCTGTCCTGCCTCCGCCTCTGCTCCCAGCCCCAATGGGCAGAGGGTGGAAGAAGAGCCATTACTATCCTGTTCTGTAGGGCGTGGACACCCCAACCCTTGCACCGATCTCCTGGGAACAGGGGCTGGCCGAGGCCCACGCACCCAACCTCACAGTCCCCAAATGAAGGTGTTTTGAGGATGGTCTGGGGACAGCTGGCAGTGGTGGGTGACTTGCTGCGGAGACTGGGTGGCAGCTGCTCTTGCCCACGGTCGTGTTTGGCAGGGGTTGGTTTGTCCCGGGAAGAACAGCCCGGCACCAGAACAACCCTCTTTATGACGTCAAACAGGGGCTTGACTGAATGCCGACCAGCAGGCAGCAATGAATGATGCACAGCGTGGAGCAGACCCACCTCCCGGCAGGAGCGCACACATACGTGGCACTCAGCACGTAACATGTGTTGTGCTATAAGCCAGTGGTTCTCAACCTTTTCAGACTGAAGGCATGCCTGGATAGACTTGGAAAAGGTCAGCTCTTCGTTTTCAGTCTTTTTTGGACTACAGAAAAAGAATAGAGCTGTTTTTCTGTTGCAAAGATCTCAGGAAGACCTCTACAATCAACACCTGCACATCCAATACACATGCATAGATTACTAATTCATATACCACACACACAATGATATCTATATATGTATATATATGTATATTCACTAATTCACACACATACCACCCACCTACACATACAGGTGAATTCCTAAGTTGGGTGTTGTGATATGTATGTATGTATGTGCTTGGTGTACTTGGGGTACCTGGGGAAAGGTTAAGGTAAGAAAGTAGAAGTGTAGGGAGTGAAAGTCACTGGGACTGGGATTAGAACTGGTAGACTAGAGGGGCCTGGGCCGAAGAACTGAGGCTGGGGGTAACTTTAAGTTAATAGATTTTATTTGATTAAAAGACAACACCCAAAGCCTGCAGAACAGGGGAGGGATGCCAGCACAGAAGCTGGGTCTGGAGCCAGAGCTATGGGGGAGATGAAAAGGTAAGTGGGGAGAGGGGAAAATGGGACTAAGGGAAAGTGTGGGTGTTAAAGAGATGCTCTGGGTGTGGGGAGCCAGAGGATGGCTTTTGGGCAGCTAGAAAAGTTGCAGGGAGTGGCAGTAGGTGCTGGGAGCTGGACAAAGGCTCCAGCTGCTGGAGAAAACTGCAGGAGAGCCACGAGGACCTGGAAAGCTGTGGTGGGGAGGACTACAGAAGGTGGGAGGGAAGTCTGGAAAGAGAGAGACGGAGAGCAGAAAATCACAGGAAAAGTGGCAGGACAGACAGAAAGGTGGCAGGGCAGTGGGAAAGCAGAGAAAGGCAGCAGAAAGTTACAGAGAGAAGGCAATAGATGGCACGGGAGGCTGAAAGGCATCAGGGACAGCAGGAAAGCAAGGAGAGGCTGAGAGGTGGCAGAAAAGGGGAGACAGAATTGGGAGGAGATCGGGAAACTAGTGGGGGGGGCGGAGCTGGGAGAGAGAGAGAACCAGGCTGGAATTTAAGATAAGGAAGGGATGGGGATTCAGTAAAACATCACCCAACTCAGGGTTGCAAATGACAGTGGTTTTATTGAACAGGGGAGATGGTGACACAATGTTTTATTGGTTCCCTTGCACCCACCCACCCACAATGGCAGCAGGGGTTAGAGAGTCTTGGTGCAGTGGCAGAAGTCCACTGAAGTGTGGGAGGAGGGAGAGAGAGAGAGAGAGAGAGAGAGAGAGAGAGAGAGAGAGAGAGAGAGAGAGAGAGAGAGAGAGAGAGTCCAAATTGTAGAAGGAGGTATGCAGGTAATATCTACCTATCCCAAGCTGGAAGTTGATCCTTGATGGCCAGTCGGGGTCTCCTTCAGCTCGGTGTTGTCCAGAGGGTGTCTCAGGCAGGGCGTCTCGGGTGGATAGATGACATGAAGCTGGTCTGGTTCGAATGGAAATGGTGTTCCCACTGAGTCTGTCTTCACTGCTCCTTTTTATAGGGGCAGACCGTGTGTGACCCTAGTGACAGGAGGCATGCCCAGGCAAGGGTCAGCCCCTGGCGTACTGAGCATGTGTCCTCCATGCAGGGATGTGCAGTTTCGGGTGTCTGTAATGGTGGGGACAAGGGGCGAGTTGCTGGTTCTGCAGGGTCTTTGTCTTTCAAATGCTGATCTTGTCTCTGTTCCTTGGTGAGGTCCGTGGTTCCTGGATGAATCAATGTGAGGTGATGGCCCAGTCATTACAGGCCGTTCAGTAGAGACCTGCTACCATTGTATTTCAATCATTCCCAATCAGTCTCATTCATCCGGGAACCAATTTACATGGGAGGGGTACAATGAATCATATTGTTGCAACATGGGATGCCCAGGCAAAGGACACAAGATGGAGGCTTGACATCTAAAATGGAAACTTGACATGACTTTAGTTCATTTACAAACACAGGCCTGATCCATACAATATCCATATGAAACAATAAAAATCAATACGAAAATGATAATAATACAATATACAACAGTAAAAATCAATACAAACCTAATAATTATCCAATATAAAACAGTGGATATCCAAAACCAAAAACTTGCTACCAAAAAAGAAAAAAAGAAAGAAAAAATGTTAAAGCTTATCCTAAGTCTGAGCTTGCTTATTCTTGTCTATAGGGAATAGAGAGGGAGAGAAAGAAAAGTCAGAACTAGTTGGGGAAGGGAAGGGAATGCTGCACTAAGGAGTGAAACCCTTGTCCTTGAAACGAGAAAGGCTTTGTCAGCACGGCGATCCAGAGGTATGACATGAGGCAGCCAGTCACAGTCCTGCTAGCTTTAATCTCTCTCTCTCCTGCGAGCTGTGCAGAGAGGATACAGCTGCACAGACCTGTCTGTCCTGGAGGAGTTTTTGAAGGGACAGCTAATTCCTGTTATCATCCTACTTCTGGTGTCCTGGGAGTATTTGCATACAGGAATTCACATTTGCTCCAGGCTCACACCTTCAGAAATATCATTCATCGTTGTGCCCTCTTGCCATAACGCAGGTTGCCTTAGATTTGAGAACTGCCATCCTGTCCCCGACAGACGTTATTCCCTAGGACACTCTCTTGGTCAATGTCTCTCTCTGAATAAGCTGCCAAATGAAACGGTATCACGTTTGCAGTTTAATGAGTCTCTTCTTCCCTCTGACTGTGTCTGGCTGATGTGGCAGGTACAACGTCACTCACCTTTCAAGCACAGTTTAATGTTTCCATTCTGGACCATCTCAGCTGTAACATCTCTTACCCTACCGCAGCACAGAAGATATCAAAATCCACTGCTTACGGTGGAAAATCTGCAATCTAAAGAAAAAAAGAAGCCAGACTACACAGCAACATCTTCTTAAGCCTGTGCCTTGCTGTGCCTACCTGCCTCTGTGCAGATGCCTGAGGAGGAGTGTCTTGCATTTAAAGGCTTGTCTACCTAGTGGATCCAATAAAAGAGATCAGCCTAAGAGCTCCTTGCCTCTTGCATAATTTGTGCACCATCACAGCTAGAGCATCACTCCACTATTTTTGGTAATTCAGTGTTAACAATTAAACTAGTTAGTAAGACTGAGTGTTCTCGCACATTAAAAGTCTGGCCTATCCTGCTGGGTTCGGGCATACATGCACTACCCCGCTGCCATCGTGAAGGTGGGGAGAGGAAGCAATGCAGTCTTGGTGGTGTGTCAGGGAAAGGCTTTTCACAACAGGCTGTGCAGGAAGCAAATCAAGGGAGCAGTGAAATGAGAAATTATGACATTTTTAGGGTCTTTTCAGCCACCACCTCTTTCTGGCAGTTTTTTGCGTGAAGGAGCTCACTGTTTTTCAGTGAGTTTGTCAGGCATGCCTCCTTCTGAAATCGACTCATCTATGAGGGGCTTGCCCTTATGCTTCTTGACCACCTTATCAACCAGCTGCATCAGCTCCTCCACCTGGTTCTCCCACTCTCCTCCAGTCTCTTTGTTGTTGAAAGCGCAGTACCGTTTCCCACACCTTTTGATCAGCTTCTGGAGACCTTTGTTTTTAGACTTTGTCACATACTCCTCCAGGGAGCCGTCGCCCAAGTCTTCTTTCCGAGTGAATAAGACAATCATGAACTTTTTGGCTTTACGACCAAAAATCTGCTTTACTGCCTTCACTGCTGCCTCATCTTCTTTAGTGTAACGGCCCAGCTGGGTCACCAGCACCAGAGCGTGGGGGCCCGGTGCACAGAGCTGGCAGCAGTTTTCGATCTCTGGGAAAGCATCCAACTTACTGATTTCTGGATCGAAGATGTTGGCAGTGTCAATAAGTTCAAACTCGTGTCCTTTCCATTTCCGACTCTCCTTCCTGCATTCCACAGTGACGGGCTGTGGGCTCAGTTTGGACTCAAACTTTTTGTCCCCGAGGAGGGTGTTTCCTGTGGCACTTTTCCCAACTCCGGTTTTACCAACCAGGACAATTCTCCATGTTGAATCCTCTGGCTCTTGGCTTTCACCCTCCTGTGCTGTTGGGAACAAGGGGGCAGAGTCAGAAAAGCAGCACACACAGGAAAAGGAGCAGTAGAGAACTGCAAGATTTGTTCATAATTATACTCACTGTGTTCAATTTGCATGGAAAGACTTGTGGTGCGTTTGTTAATTAATGCATCACCGTATTGTGACATTGAATGTTACCCTGGCCTCAATGATTGCTCACTCATAAAAACTATTGGAGTTGGTGGTCTCCAAGAAGGGCCCACACAGACAGGGCAGCAGAGGGGAGCTGGGTCTGTGGCCCAGTGATGGAGCTGTGCTGCGTGGATGCCAAGACCGGAGTGGCAGCAGCACTTTCCAGCAGGGTGGAGGTGAGTTTGCCGTGTTTGCCCAGTGCTTGCTATAAGCAGGATTAACCTATGCAATGTGCATCCACGCGGTCATACTTTAGGGAAGCCTGAGCTGAGCAGAAAAGGGAAGGGGAGGTCTCCAAAGAGTTGCAAGCATCATTGTCTTACCCTGGTTGGATTTCTTGGATCCTTTATTCTTTTCTTTCTTGTCCATGTGGACCTGAAACATTCGCAATGCAGAGAGTTACTTACAAATATGAACGTACAGGTGCAGAGTATGGAAAGCAGTCTCAGCAAAACTCAGATTGCCAACCCCAAGTTTCTTTGGATCAAATCTTCTCCAGCCTCCTGCTCAAGGAAGGACCCTCCCTGACTAGACCACCCCAGCCAAGTGTCTGTCCAACCGGCTCTTGCAAATCTCCATGGTTGGAGGCCTCACAGTTTCTCTCAGTGCCTATTCCAGTCCTGGACCACCCTCTGAGTCAGAAAGTTCCTCCTCAACTCCAGCCTCAGTTTCCCCTGCTGCAGCTTGAGGCCACTGCTCCTAGTCCTGTTCCCTACAGCCACAGAGAAAAGCCCATCTGCATCCTGTCTGTAAAATGCCCTTCAGGGGTTGGCAGACTACTATCAAATCCCCTCTCAGTCTTCCCTCCTCCAGACTAAACAAGCCTAACACTTTCAGCCTTTTCCAATAAGTCTGCCTCCCAGACCCCGTGTCACTTCTGTTGCTCTGCACTGAACTCTTTCTGATCTGTCCACATCCTTGGTGAAGTGCGGGGCCAAAAGCCAGACACTGCGCTCCAGGAGAGACCTCACCAGTGCTGCACAGAGTGGAAGAAGAATCCCTTCCCTCGATTTGCAAGTCACGCTCCTGTTAACACAACCCAGGATGCTGCTGGCTTTATTTTTTTTTTGCCACAAGAGCACATTGTTGGCTCACGTTCAGCCTATGGGCTGCAGTAACCATCAGGTCCTTCTCTGCAGTCCTGCAGCCCGCCAGTCATTCCCCAGTCTCTATTTGGTCCTGTGGTTATTCCATCCCAAGTGCAGGGCTTTGCACTTGTCCTTGCTGAATCTCATCTCATTGATTGCAGACCATTTCTCCAGCCTATCCAGGTCATCCTGCATCCTCGCCCTGCCTTTCGGACTGTCTGCACCTCCATGCAACTCGGTGGGAAGCCCTATTCCCGCTTGTAAATATAAATCTTCTCTCTGTCAGTTTGTGGCTGTTGTTTCTGGTAAGTCCAAGGGGTGCTGTGGTGAACAGAGCATCTCCTATTTCTTGCTGTCCCCCACCCGATGTATTTATAGACAGGCACTAGATCACCTCTCAGCCTTCTCTTCTGGAGGCTGAAGAGATCAGGTCCCTCAATCTCTCCTCATAGGACCTTACCTGCAGTCCCCTAACCACATGAGTGGTCTCCTCTGGACACTCTCCAAGCTGTCCACATCCCTCTTGAAGTGCAGAACCCAAAACTGGATGCAGTACTCCAATTGCAGCCTGACCAATGTTGTATAGAGGGGAAGGATCGCCTCCCTAGACCTGTTTGTGATGCACCCACTGATGCATGATAATGTGTGGTTAGCTTTACTGATCCCTTCATCACATTGATGTCTCCTGTTCATCCTGGAGTTGACTATGACTCCGAGATCCCTTTCTGCTGCTGTGCTGCTTCAGAAGTCACCTCCCAGTCTGTGTGTGTTGGTGATTCCTTCTCCCCCAGTGCAGCACTTTGCACTTAGCTTTGTTACACTGCATCCTATTCTGTTCTGCCCACTTTTCCAACCTGTCCAAATCCATCTGAATCTGTTCCCTGCCCACTAGTGTGTTTATTTTGCCTTATACTTTGGTATCATCTTCAAATTTGGACAGAGTGCTTTCCACACCCCCTCCAAGTCACTGATGAAGATATTGAACAGCACCTGTCCAAGGACCAAACCTTGCAGCACCCCACTGCCCACATCCTTCCAGGTCGATACTGACCCGTCCCCCACCACTGTCTGGGTGTGAACCCTAAGCCAATTCACCACCCACTTGACCATGTAATCATCTACATCACAGCCATTTAGCTCATTTATGAGACTAGGATAAGACACCGTATCAAAGGCTTTTTTAAAACCCAAATAAATGACACCTACCTCAACTCTTGCATCTAAGCATTTTATGACCTGGTTGTGAAAAGAAACAAAGTTTGTCAGGCAGGATCTACCTGCTATGACTCCGTGCTGGTTGCCTTTCAGCATTATTTTTCCTGCTGGACTTCCACAAAAGTGATCCTTGATAAATTTTTCAAAGGTTTTCCCAGGGGTAGAGGTGAGACAAACCAGCCTGTAGTTACCCGGATCCTTCTTTCTCCCCTTCTCAAAAATAGGGACCACATTGGCCCTTAACAAGTCCTCTGGGACCTGTCCTGAGTGCCAAGTAAAGCAAGAACACTGGGTAATGCAAGAGGAAGAGCTAATGTGCAGGGAGCTAACTGTATTAAGGACATTGCAAATTCTTCAGTCACAATTAAATGGCAGTGGATCAGTGCAATTGCTGCATGCCCCGATCCGCCCCTTTGGAACAGCAAAGTAGGTTGTTGCCTTTCTGAACAAGTCAATCTCTAATGGGTCCATGATGTGTGTCTTAAAACAGGAAAGTGCCCTTTCCTGTAGCCACTTTTGGAAAATCGACCCATGAATAGCAGCTCTCTGAATCACTTGGGGGATAAGTTGGGGTCGTCTGATGGTTTTTATAAACCTCCAGCTTTTGCCTGATCAGAAAGTTACTCCTTTTTGTGGAAGCAGGTTTAGACATGCTGGAAATGATTTGGGTTTTCAAAAATTTTTCTGACTTGTATTTTCTCTGAGTGGGTCAAATCATCAAAACTCAGGCTGTGAAACCCCTCAGGCTCCCAGCACTGTTTAACACTGATGGAGCAACTCCCCTGCGCAACACGACCAAGGACAACTGTTCCTTTCATGCACGTAAGAGATAATAAGTCAAAAGCAAGTACTGTACTTGCAAGTATACATACAGGCAACAGTACACACACATGCAGACACAACTGCTACCTTTGGGCTGCTGTCTCGCCTCACAGAACAAGTGACTTTGTCTTTTGAGCTGTCTTCAGTCCATTTTCATCCCACTGTCCACGCTGACAGCTGCTCCTACATCCTAATGGGTGGGATTGTGTCCCGTGTCCTCCAGCTCTCAGTTTGCAAGTCATTCAGTGTCAGCAAAAACATGCCAGCACTGAGAGTGAAACCGAGCCAAGAAAGGCAACGATTCTAGTTTCCTTGGGTGTCTGGCTGTGGGAGGGGCTATTGGGTTTCAAATAGGCTACAGCACATAAAGCAAAAAGGCCTTGCAAAACCTCTGTACTGATCAATACCTCACGCCCAGGAGCCTCTTCAAAGGGACTTGCAGTGAGCTCAGGGACTCTGGCCCTAAAGTTGGGATAACTCGGCAGAGCTGAGAGCGCTTGTGTCAAGCATGTGAGGAAAGGGCGTTCTCATTCATAGATTCCTAGATGTTAGGGTCGGAAGGGACCTCAATAGATCATCGAGTCCGACCCCCTGCATGGGCAGGAAAGAGTGGACCCCAGCTAGATGCCTATCTAACCTCCTCTTGAAGACCCCCAGGGTAGGGGAGAGCACCACCTCCCTTGGGAGCCCGTTCCAGACCTTGGCCACTCGAACCGTGAAGAAGTTCTTCCTAATGTCCAGTCTAAATCTGCTCTCTGCTAGCTTGTGGCCATTATTTCTTGTAACCCCCGGGGGCGCCTTGGTGAATAAATACTCACCAAATCGTACTGTGCTCACTAGTGAGTCACATGGAGAATTAACACTACGAATGAACGCAGTTCCTCACCTGGGGGCTCCCTTCGCCTTTTTCTTACATCACAGGCTCTCCACACGGAGCCAGTCCAGGTGCAAGATGACCTTCCCACCTTCTGCTCCCAAGCATTTCCCCCCTCACAGCAAGACTGGAGGTGTGGGGTGGTCAACTCTTGTGATCTGAATGCCATTCTGGGAGGTGATTTTCTTCTTCTTGCCTTTAGGTGCCAATTGACCATTTTTATTATGAGTGGTTGCCATCTGCTGTTATTGCCAGCAAGCTGGCAGCCATCTCCCTCCATGATGCATGGTGATGAGGTTGCCCTTAGTAAAGGTGGCTGTCACCTTGCATTATTTCTAGTGAGTTGAAAACTGGGCCTACAGTAAAACGGTGGCTGCCCTATGGGTGAGGGGTGTGGGCAGGACAGGGGCTGTGAGGATAGTGGAGATGTTGTGACAAGTGGGGTGTTTGGATGCAAACCTGCGGAGGCAGGTATTACAGGTGGTGGGTCAACTCACTACTCTGTATTTGTAGCGTGGCTGTCACAGTCATAGAGAAGTGGGGCTGGAAGGGATCTTCAGAGGTTACGTCCAGTGCAACACCCTGCCTGAGGCAGGACCATGCAACCATCATCTCAGCTCGACGTAAGACTACCCTCAACCCTGACACAACACAGACCTAACACCCAACACAGACCTACATGCACAGGTAAAGCAGGAGAACCACAGCAGGCAATGTCCTGCTTCTCTGAAATGTTGTGCTGGCTTTCCATTCCTCCCTTGAACACTAGAGGTCAAAGCTCTACCATTTCCCTTTCACGCCTGCCCTTGTGTCTGTGAGCTCTGGATCTGCACAAACGCACATTCACAACAGTGGCTGATTGTTTCATTTTCTGGGAGAGAAGGGGATTTTTGAACCATTGGTCTCCTCTTTACTTCCAGATCAGAGCTTGAACTCTTGTCTTCGGGACCCTCGCCTTCAACGGAAGAGAATCTGAAACTGTTTTACAAATAGAAGTATTCGGCTGAGGTCCCGGCCACCGTAAAGAAGCAGCAGCCTGAAAAAATGACGTAGAAGGCAGAGGGCTTTGTAAGACAAACACAAGGTATGTTTTCTACACGATGTGTGTGTATGCGTGTGGGTATGTGTGTGTATGTGTGTGTGTGTGTGCGTGTGGGTGTGTAGCTTGGCTAAATGTGAGAAAACGTGTCTGAGGAGCCGTGCAAGAATGTGCCAGCTAATTGCAGAAGGAAATGAGAGTGAGGAAACTGAATCTGTCTCATAATTTGGCATGTATATGTAAAAACTATTTGACTTTCAGTCTAAAGAGGGGCTGAAACATCCAAGAGACAAGAGTAAGGGCTTTAGTAAAGATCTATTTCCGTTGTTGAAATAAGGTCAGGCTGTTTTGTACAACTCTTAGCAACTTGAGTTCCTTTTGCAGCATCCAGTGCTGACCATATGTCTTGTGGTGAGAAGAGTTTTAGCTAAAGCAAGACGGGGAATGGAGAGAACTGCAATACAAAATTAAGAATGTCTTATAATAAGTCATTGCCTACTGCACATGTGTATCGGGGCCTAGACAAAGTTGTACTGTATCAGCATGCATTGTCTTTCCGGTGTATAGTACATTTACAGGATCTTTCACACACACACACACACACACACACACACACACACAAAAATTCAACGTTTTTTTCTCTTTAACCAGTCTCAAACCCATTGAAAACTAGATTTCTATCAGTGGCTCATTGTATGACTAGTTGGGGGAACTGACTGTATTGTTAAAGTGTTTCTTAGGCCATCTGCTCTCATGCTAGGTTCTGTTTATTTCATAGAATCACAGAATCATAGAAAATGAGGGGGGAAGGGACCTCAAGGGGTCACATCTAGTCCACCCCCTGCTCCAAGCAGGCCCAGCCCCAACTACATCATCCCAGACAAGGCTTTGTCTACCTGGGTCTTCAAAACCTCCAAGGATGGAGAGTCCACCACCTCTCTGGGTAACCTGTCCCAGTGCTTCACCACCCTCCTAATGAGGAAGTGTTTCCTAATATCCAACCTCAGCTTCCCTTGCTGCAACTTGAGCCCATTGCTCCTTGTCCTGTCATCTTCCACCAGTGGAAGGCTGCTATTAAATTACCTATTTCTTTCAAAATGGCTGCCATCTTCCCATGATTCCAGTGGATGTCTACCAAGGATAGCCTGTCCAGTTCAGTTAGGAGACCCAGCTGGAAAAGGAGGCAGTGAATATAAAGCCAGTGAATGGCTCAGATGAGGAAGTGCCTGTAAGTGGGAGATGGGCTCCTTGAGTAGGGCCAGAAGCAGGGAAGTGAACAAACTTCCTGAAATTGCAGCTACCAGCAGAAAATGTTTCTTGTTTTGATGCTTAGCCTGAGTTTCTTTGTTTGAGGAATAGAACTGTTCCCAGAGGTCAGTCCGTCTAGGTGAAGCCTTTGAGGGGATGTGATGCTATGCCATTGAGTGATGTGCTTAATAAGTTGTGGGGCACTGAATCTGGTCCGATATGACTGAGGCCAGAGACCATTCTTAATTAAACTGTCCCCTTTCAAAACAACCATTGCATCCCATAGGTCTACTTTAACCTGGAGGAAGATGGTTACTTCCTGGGCTCCCAAGTGGGGAGAGGAGCACTGCAATGATAAAGTGAAGGGAGCAGGGACCCTCCCTGCTACAGGGAGTCAGTGCTCTTGTTCCCTTTGGAGAGACTGGAGAGTGCCCATCAGGCTGGATTGCACCATGCGTGACCCCAAACCCCGCTGAGAACAATAGGAAGTAGCAGCTATTGTCCAAAAGGCACTTTCTGTGTGGCGTTGAAGTGGAAGGCTTCAGCCTCTTCTGACAGAAGGCCTTTCCTTTCATAAATAATAATTTGCACATGTAGGTGGGGGGGGACTGTTAGTCCTTAAGAAAACGTTCTTCAAGTTCATGCTACTGCAGCGGTGTTGAACTGTGCAGGAGCTCTGCAGTGTGCCTGTTTAACAACCTTAGGGACCTCAGACCCACGAGCCTGAGCATCATAACCTTGACTTAAATTCCTAGTGTTCTTCCAGGGAAATGGTGCAATATGGGGAAGCATAGCCCACACTTTTGAGATCTAATGAAGCTGCTGAATCATGGCTTTTGGCACAGGACCCAATATTGCCTGAACTATGGAGCATGACTCCTCCCCCACCCCCCCCAATTCTTTTATATTTTTCCAAAAATGAGGTGTTTTAGGTAACATTAATATATTCTGTGGCCTTGAAATAGCCTTTATTCCCAGCCCCCAGCCACAAAAATGCATGCTTTTCATTAGGAAGGGCAGACAAGACTGGATGAGAGGCAGAAAACAGACTGTTGGGTGCTTTACCTCAGCCACATGGTGAATCCCAGCTGTACCTTGAAAGCTACAGATTTCCTAGCATGGAATTGCTGAGTCCTCTGGCATTAAGTGATCAGCTTCTCAGAGCTTTTGTTTCAGGCTCTCAGCCGATACAGGCAGGGGACACTACATGCATCTACTTATAAGCTTCCCTTCACAATTATAAGGTTGACACTACATCCATTTACTTATAAGCTTCCCTTCACAATTATAAGGTTGAGACATGGTGACTGTAAAATGGATAGGGAGACTTTCTATGGCAAGGGAGAAACTTCTATGGTCAAGTCTACTACTGTAACTTCTGAAGTGAGTGTGTGTGCATGAGGGGACAGGGGTGGAGGGCTGGTTGTAATGTTCCTGTTCTATGCACTGGTGATAATATTTGTGCATCCAAATTGCATTCACCATTTTTCTCTTTGAGATTGCCAGATTGAGTCAGAAAACTTCTAGTTTACCTTGTTATACTCACAGTACTTTCATTACTGGCAGCTACAAAGTCCAGACTTGCATTAGGGTGCAGACTTGCAAAGTCCAGACATTGCAGAGCCTGAAGAAGGCATACTCACCATTGCTTCATCTCTTTTTATATGATATATAGCCTCAACTCTGACAATTAGACTGACTTGTCAGAACAGCATTTAAAGTCAGCAATTTCTGGAACTGGGCTACAGATTAATTTTTTGCTATAAGAATTCCTCATTTATGAACACAGATGTTGCTACATGCTCCATAGCTTCAAAGGGAATAAAGAGGGTCTTCTGTGTTTCCAGGTTTGGAAATAACATTGGCTTCATCCCAAATATTTCAGCTGAAGATGGCAAATCAGAGGAGAGGTGAAGAAACCGGCCATGGTGAGAAAAAGAAATAAGGGAAAAATTTTGGTTGGCCTTCTAAGATCAGCTTACAGCCTATTTTTAA
Source organism: Alligator sinensis (assembly GCF_000455745.1). Lineage (NCBI taxonomy): Eukaryota > Metazoa > Chordata > Crocodylia > Alligatoridae > Alligator > Alligator sinensis. The sequence continues at coordinate 267,375 of NW_005842747.1, forward strand.
ATATCTGTGACAATAGATTTAAAATTGTTTGATTATCATAGACTCATAGGAAATTTGGGTTGGAAGAGATCCTAGGAGGTAATCTAATCCAGGTCACATCTAGTCCAACCCCCTGCTCAGAGCAGGACCATCCCCAACTAGATCATCCTGGCAAAGGCTTTATCTAACTGGGTCTTTAAAAACTCCTTGTTAATTGTTAGTGCTCATGAATACTGAGAGGTTGTCCAGCCAGTTACAGCTTGACTTCATCAATGCTATTTAGTTTACTATTTATAGTCTTTTTGTTCAAAAGTGATAAATAAATACAAGGTATAAAAATAAATGTTTTACAGCAGCAACTCCATAGCGAAGATGGTTTTCACAGATGTTGGCCATATCCTCCAGATATCCACAGATGTTGGTTTTTACATACCTCCCTTCTAGTCTGTGCTTGAAGCATGTGATATATCTGAAAGAATTATAATGGGGAGAGGAAGATTTTTGATGAAAATTCTGTACCTCCAAGATTCAAAGATAAACCAAACTGTTAATTAAAACATAGCCTTCCTTGGAATCCAGACTGGTCACTCATAATTCACAGCACAGAATAGAGAGAAAAGTCCCTGGCCCTCAAATGTTCACTGCCATGTTCAACTTTCCTCCCTCTTGGACTCACTGGGATGCCTTGTGCTTGTAGTTGAGTACTTGCGTGAGGTTGTGGCTGGGATCCAGGCATAAACCTCCTGGCACAACATGTTTAGACTCGGCAGCAGACACGAGCACACTTTAGTTCCTATTGGTACACTCATCCATTTGTTGGACAATCACAATATGGAAATGCAGTAAACTAAGATACACGAATCATTTGTTAAACATCATTCATAGATTGATAGATTGTAGTCGGAAGGGACCACAATGGACCATCGTGTCCAACCTCTGCCCCTAGCAGGAAAGAGGACAGAGGTCAGATGACCTCAGCCAGGCGCCTATCTAGCCTCTTCTTGAAGACCTCCAAGCTAGGTGATAGCACCACCTCTCTTGGAAACCCATTCCAGATCTTGGCCATCCTAATTGTAAAAATTTCTTCCTAATGTCTAACCTAAATCTACTCTCCTCTAGTTTGCACCCATTATTCCTAGTTATTCCCTGGGAAACATTCACCCAGTTTGAGTCCTACCTCTGTTTTCTTGCTATGAATCTCTAAATCTGTCAAACTTGTTCCCAGCTGATCCAGGAGAAGGTAACTGCCACACTGGAGCATCAGAGCTGAGAATCATCCTTGTGGGGAAAACTGGAGCAGGGAAAAGCGCCACTGGAAACACCATCCTTGGCAAGAGGGTGTTTAATTCCAGAGCCAGTCCAAAGTCAGTCACTGAGACTTGTGCCAAGGCAAGATGCACCTGGAAAGGGAAGGAGGTTGTGGTTATTGATACTCCTGCCTTTTATGATACAACAGACCCTGATAGAAATCCTTCAAAAGAGATCAGTCACTGCATCCAGCTCTCTTCCCCAGGCCCCCATGCTCTGGTGCTGGTACTACAGTTGGGCTACTACTCTGAAGAGGACAAGAAGTCAGTGGAGAAAGTACAGGAGATATTTGGAGAAGCAGCACTGAAGCACACAATTGTCTTATTCACCCGGAAAGAGGAATTGGCAGATGACCCCTTGAGTGAATACATAGGAGCCTTAGGTAAAGCTGATCTTCAGCATCTCATTCAAGAGTGTGGGAATCGATACTGTGCTTTCAACAACAAAGCAGCAGGAGAAGACCGGGATGCCCAGCTCAGTGAGCTTCTGGGCATGATAGAGAGACTGATGAAGGAGCATGGAGGGCAATGTTATAAGATTACAGAAGTAAAGGTATCAGGGGAGTCCTATAGAGAAGTGAAAGAGGGACCATACCATTTTGATGAAAACTGTGCAAACAGAGAAGAAGAATCAAGGACTGGGTCAGAAGAATTAAAGACAGAAAGGACAAAGTTGGACAAGATCAATGAAGTGCTAGAAGGGGAGCTGAAAGATCAAAAAAGCACAATGACAGAACCAGAGGAAAAAGAAAGAGATTGTGATGAAGCCATGAAGAGAGTCAATGAAGAAGCTGTGGCTGATGCTGGAAAAGTAAGCAATGTTATTTTCACTCATATCTGTTGATATAAGTCCAGGGCTCAAATTGTGCTGAATCTTTCTAGGGTGGCTCCTGTCAGGCTACAGACTCTCCTGACCCACTGAAGTCAGAAGTAATTGTAAGTCTCAAAGTTGCTGACATTTCCTTGACAATATGACAGAAAATTTAGCCCAGTGATTCTTAAATGGGGTGCAGCTGAATTCAGAAAAGTTATTAGGGGTGCCTTGAGTCTAAAAAGCATGAGAACCACTGTTTCGGCCAAGGCAAATGTTTTTTATGAGCGAGGAAAGAGCCTTAGACAGTTTACTGAACATCCCTCTTCTCAAGGGGCAGTTATTAAATACCAGCTTGGTTAACAACTTTACTACTTTTTGAGTGAACAGAGTGAAAGTGAGTTCTCATGCTGCCCTGGCTGGGGAATGTCTCCCTTACAGTTCTTGTGGGGAGGGGAGGGCATGCAAAGGATGGGGATTTTTCTCATGTGACACCATCTTTTCCTCCAGCGCCAACTCTTCCTTCAGGTAGTTAGAAACAGCTGTCTGTCCGTGACCAGCAAGCTGGGTTCAGTCGATCTCCTGGCAGAGGGGTGCTGGAAGGAATGAACTGAAGTAGAATCCAGTTGTGGCTGGTCGGTTATTTTCAAACTTCTCATTTGAGGCACATCCCTTCTCTCTGCCTCTGGCAGAACCCAGGGCCCTTTCTCTACCTTCCTGCCCGAGTGGAAAGGACTCAGCTGGGTCAGTGCAGGTAGAAGGGCTTGAGAGAGGAGGCAGGGACAGTGCAGGGAGCAGGCTAGAGTTTGGTAAGGACAAGAGAAGTGGAGGAGAGGGCTTGGGAGGCAGAACTTTCCTCTATGTGCCCCATGGCACAGCTCTGAACACTTCACATCCTCCTCTGTGATGGTTCTTATCTCAGGCCCATCACCAGGCTCCAGTTCACACCGCTTAAGATACTCACAAGCAAGGCTGTGTCCGTTTCAGTTTTACAAATGACAACAGGCAAGGGTGCAGGAACACCTGGTCCCTCCGTTGTGTACACGGCATCGGTATTGCTTGAGCAATGTTACGTTACTCAGAGCTTGGGCTCAGCTGTGCACACCTCATTAAGTGCTGTTAGACAGCTACTCAGGGCAAGGATCGAGTTGGTTTGTTGTGTCTCAAGAAGTGGGATACAATGAAAAGTGACTGATTTGCATCTCACCGGCATGCAGGCCAGTTTTGGTTCAACTCCCCGTTGAGAAATGATGCAGTCCCAAACCAAGGCAGTCAGCAGCAAAGCTCTCTGCTCTCTCCAAATCACCCCATTACTATCTCAGCTCAGAACTACTGGGATGTTTCCTCACCTAGATCTCAGCACAAGCTTTATTAAATTGACAGAGATGCCAGGAAGTTTGGTTTTTTTTCTTAATGGGCAGCAGTTTGGGAGATCTGGTATGTGCATGGAAAAGGAAAAGGTTTCATTTTCTGCTACAGTCATTTCAGTACTCACCAAGAAGTGTAAATACATTCAAGAGGGACCTGATAGGAGTGGAAGCAAATTTCTTCCCTGAGCTCCTTCTGAAATTCCATACATGCATTTAAAAAAAAAAGATTACAATATTATTTTTCTTCTTATTAATGCATGTTATTTATTATTATTACAGATATTTCAGCCATGTTTGCAGCCACAAAGAGATGCACCAACTCCCCCAGGTAAGAAAGCAACACTTGAGCCTCTGGTCTGGGGGAAAAGGCAGAAAAAGACTTCCAGGAAACATGACTCCAACACTCATCTCCCAGTATTTGGGGGAGGGGTCTGTTTTATTGCCCTGGTGATCTTTCTGCAGTTCAATTGCTCTGTTGAATTCCTGATGGCTTGTTCCTAACCAGTTAAAAGCTACATACCTCACTTTTTCCTGTTCAGAAAAGAGATCTGGGAGTCAGCACAGACAGTTTGCGAAAAACATCAGCTCCGTGCTCAGCAGCCATCAAAAAGCAAACACAATGTCATCGATTATTAAGAAGGGGATTGTAAACAATACTGAAAGTATTGTCATGTCCCTTTATAAATCCGTGGTGTGTCTGCGCCTTGCATACTGTGCCCAATTCTGTCACCAGACCTCAAAAATGATAGAGGAGATCTAGAGACGGTCTGGAGAAGGACAACAAGGGGGATGGAAAGGCTTTCCTTTGAGGAGAAACTAAAGAGGCCAGACCTGGTCAGTTTAGAAAAGAGACGCTTGAGAGGAGATATGAGCAGGGTTTACAAAACACCAAATGGTGAAGAGGAAGGCAATAGGGATTCATGTAGTATCTCTTACAACACAAGAACTAGGGGTCACGTCTACAAATGACAACTGCACAGTGGGTACCGCACATTTATTTAGTACCTGTATAAGCAAGTACTAAATAAATGTGCAGTAATCTGAGTTACTGTGCAGTAGCACCAGCAAACATCTTTTAAGTGCTGCAATTACCAATACTGTGCAGTAGCAGATTAGCGCTGTCCATGCTGTGACGCACCCAGTAAATGGCAGTTCTGATGTTCTTATATTATGCTCCAGAGGGAAGTTATTGTATTCTTTCCCTTCATGTAACATCACACAATTGAGGCAGGGAACACAACGCAGGAACAATGATGAGAGAAATATTGCAAAACAGTGACACTTTCTAGCACAACACAAACCCTAAGTTGTATTCAATTAATTTATTATCTGTGCAATGATGTTCTCAGTCTGTTAAACTCATTCCCAGCAGCCGAAGAGGAAGGCAGCCAGAACCCAAAGGAATCAGCATGGAGAATTGTCCTTGTTGGTAAAACTGGAGTTGGGAAAAGTGCCACGGGAAACACCATCCTTGGGGAGAAAAAATTTGAGTCGAAACTTGGGGCAAAATCAGTAACTTGGAAATGTGCCCAAGGAAGCATGCTGTGGAATGGGCGTGAAGTTGTGATTATTGACACTGCCAACATTTTTGACCCAAATACCCATGGGCCCGAAATTTCACGTGGATTTGGTTGTTGCTTCGCACTCTCCTATCCAGGCCCCCACGCTCTGGTGCTGGTGACCCAGCTGGGCCGTTACACAGAGCAAGACAAGGCAGCTATGGAGCGAGTAAAAGCAATCTTTGGCCGTGAGGCTCTGACGTTCACAATTGTTTTATTCACTCGGAAAGAAGACTTAGGGGATGGCTCCCTGGATGAATACGTGAAAAACACAGATAACCAAGAGCTCCGAACATTGATTAAAGCCTGCAAGAACCGATACTGTGCTTTCAACAACAAAGCAGCAGAAGCAGAGCGGGAAGCACAGGTCAAATTGTTGATGGAACTGATTGAGGAAATAGTGAAGGAGAATGGGGGCAAGTACTGCCCCAATAATCAGTCTGCCCTGGATACCATGTTGAATGAAGAGAATGGAGTGCAAATGAGAGACAGGAGAAAGTCTGAGGCAACTATTAGGCAACATGATGGATGGAAGTTGTTTAACAGGGCTGTGCAAGGCTTCAAATCCCACCTTGGATCCGGAGTCCCTTCAGATGCTTCGGCGTCCAAATCGGCACTTCCGGATTGAAGTGGGATTCCACCAATGGTGTCCGGAGCGGGTCGGGGGCATCCAAAGCACTTAAGATCCACTTCAGATGCTTCGGCCATTTTGAGGCAATTAGAAGAAGGAGGGGGAGCGGGGGAGGGATGGAAAGTGGGAGGAGGGGAGGGAGGGGCAGCGGGGTCGGGGGGGGGAAGACTGAGGTCTGTAGGTAGCCAGCGAGAAGGATTTCTCTCTGTCTACCTTTCCATGGCAGCATCTGTGGGGTGGGAATAAAAACAAAAAGCATGAAAGCCTCTGTTTCCAGCCCTTCTCTGCCTTTTGCAGCTCATTTCCTGTCAGCGACTGTGAGAGAGGAACACTGTGACTGAGACCTGCCTGCTCCTTTTTCACGTTATAAAGGAATGGTTAGGATTTAGCTTATCTTAGCTTAGCTATTCTATTCAATTATTAGTAGTATTACAATTAAATTTATTTCTTTGAATTAATTTTTGGAAACTTTGCAAAAAGACAGTTGTGTTTTCCCAGCTAGTGTAGCCTATCACTGTGCAGGGAGGGACAGATTGCTTGCACACATGCACACACCCACCCAGAATATAGAAAAAAAAAAAAAAATCACAGCAGACGAAGACAGACAGATATTTACAGAAGAACAAGACACAGGTAATAAATTGAAACACAGGAAGCCACACAAATAATTTGACAGACACAGCTATTCACTGGAGAACAAGATAGACCTATATAAAAAAGGATTCACACACACACACCTTTTGCAGCACAGGAAAAAATCAATATGAAGCGTGCTGGAAAGGCAGGTGCCAGGTCTGCTGGCAGGGGAAGGAATGGGGGTAGAGGGAGAGCTAGAGCTGCAAGCTCCTCCTCCCCCCACCATCCCAGACACAGACGTTTCTTTTCCCGAGCAGCCATGACATCAGTGCTGCCAGTGGAAGCCAGGCGGTGGGAGCAGTGTCTGCATCTGATGTCCCTGCACGTGCACCACCCCTGCTCAGTCCAGAAGTGGGCACCAGCCGTGGAATCACTGCCTCCTCCACCCCAATGTCAGCTCTCAGCGTGAGCCTCCCACTGCCAGAGGAGGAGCTGGAGCTGGAACCAGGGATGCTGAGCGTGCTGGCTCAGGCAATTCTGGGGACTGAGGGAGAATCAGAGTTTGTGCTCCACACCCCTCATGTTTCCCTTAGACTCAGGTCTCCTCTGGAAAGCAGCACCTTGGAGGAGGCTGAGGTTGTGGATGCAAGTGGCTCAGCTGAGACAGCTCCTCCTGCTGTTCAGCCTCAGCCTGCTGAGAAAGTGGAAAAGGCAGGATCCTCACCCTCAACACAGAAGCAGGGGAGTAGTGTAGTGTGGGATCAGTTGGAGGTGGCAGATGATCCCAGGTTTGCCAACACTGCTGAAAGCACATGAGTCATGGCAAGGACTTGAGACACTTCTCCTCCATGGCCATGCTGCTGTATCTGAGGAGGCACCACCTCCTTCTCCTTCTTCCTGCTCAGCCTGGCACCAGTGCAAGCGTGCCAAAAGGGAAGCCCCCCACTTGCTCCAAATCCCTCTTCCCCCAAAGCAGAGGCAGGCCACCCTGGACCATTGGGGAAAGGTGGACAGAACGTGGGGCATGTTCCTAAGGTGAGCGAGATCACCCAGTGCATTGGGGAGATGCTTGCTCTGGATAGCCAGCCCTTCTCCCTAGTTGAGTGGCCAGGGTTCAGGCAGTTCATAGCACCTCTGGCCCCATTTTACAAAGTGCCTGCATGCACCACCTTTAGCAGGGCAGTGGTGCCCTCCCTGTATAAGGCATGCAGGGAGTACTTGAGGGAGGAGCTGCGCAAGGAAGAGCTGCAGGTAGCCTTGCACTTCACCTCCAAAATCTGGAGCAGCCGGGGTGGTGATCACACCTACCGCTCCCTCATGGGGCAGTGGTGCACTCAGCCAGGCCATCAGTGGGCTCTACGGCAAGCCGAGGCACTGGATGAGTCCCACACAGCAAGCAAGATCATGGGGGCCATGAACCGCATGGTGCAGGGGTGGCTCGTTGGGCAAGCCGAGCTCACCTGCGGGTTCATGGTCACTGACAACAGGGCCAATATGGTAAAGGCTGTCTACAGCACAGAATCATACAGGCTGTTGAGACTCAGTGGAACTCCACATACCTGATGCTCGAGAGGCTGGTGGAGCAACAGAAGGCCATCCATGAGATGGCCTTGCTTGGGGAGATTGGGATCAGCGCCCCCCTGAATAGAGCTGAGTGGGGGTTGTATGGGGAGGTGGAGCCCCAAGATCTTCGCATCCACTTGCAACCTTAGTGAAACACCACTAAACAGAGAATAACAGCAGCCCCAAGATTAGAATTTTGGTCAGACGTGGCAGACGAGAATCTTTGGTGGTTGAGGTAACTGGTTCCAGCAGCAAGCTGTCAGCCCACAGGACCGCAGTTGGCTGGGGGTGACTAGAAAAGCCTAAGTGGGTAGCCTCGGACAGTCATGGCAAGTTACAATGACACTACTGAATGCCTGTTGTCTTCAGCAAAGCATGTAATTAATTTCTTCATCTGGTCACAGAATTTAAAAACTTTCAGTAACGAAGCATTGTTTCCAACTTCCATTTTTCTTAATACACTGATTTAAATAAATTGCTATTTTAATGGGCTCATGATCAGAAACTAAGATGTTATATATTTCTGCAGCTAAACAAGCAATAACCAGATCCTGGGATATGAGAAATAATCAGTGCTGGAGTATGGTAAGTGAACTTGTGAGAAGTAGGTGTAGCTTCTCTTCTTTAGGCGGTGAAGACACCATATATATCAACCAATCCTGTGTCCTTTAATAAATAAGAGGGCTTGTTTTAAGTTTTCTGATAGATTCTATTAATATTAACTGATTTATTATGCACCATACCCAATACATAGTTCTGATCACCACCCAGATTAATTGGTATGTGGGACTTTGTTGCTAGCATATTGTAATATATGACAAAAATGTAGCATCTCCACCACTAGGATTATAAATATTGCCTATAACTAATTTTCTATTGTTACACCTTCTATTGTTATGACTTCACATTGTTAATACCTTCTGTTAGTACAAACCTCCCCTTAGAAAATCAACCCATTTTTTACTTCATTTAAAAGCAATTTGTTTGGAAATTAATATAGATGTACCTCTGCTTCGAGAATTAAGTGAAGACTGGAATACAGATCCTATCCATCACATTTTTTAGCCTAGAATCATCTTCAACTTTTAAAGGCATTTCTTGTAACAAAGCAATCTGACTGACCATAGATTTTACATGTCTGAGCACTTTCATCCTTTTGGTGGGTTCAATCAGTGCTTTCACATTCCAGGAAATAATATTGTCATTAGTTATTCTCCTAACATATTAAATGAAGTTACCAAGTTCCTGGGGACAAAGAGGGAACATAAAGGAAAAAAGGAGGAAAAACCAAAATGATATCCATAGATTCATACATTCATAGATGTTAGGGTCAGAAGGGACCTCATTAGATTCATAGATTCATAGATGTTAGGGTCGGAAGGGACCTCAATAGATCGTCGATTCCAACCCCCTGCATAGGCAGGAAAGAGGGCTGGGTCTAGATGACCCCAGCTAGATACTCATCCAACCTCCTCTTGAAGACCCCCAGGGTAGGGGAGAGCACCACCTCCCT
>NW_005842747.1:277943-283599 GCF_000455745.1 Alligator sinensis
CCCGCCAGTGGCTCTGCAATGATGTTGGCCAGTGCCTTCAGCACCCTCGGATGGAGCTCATCCTTGCCTGCCGACTTAAAGGCATCCAGGTCTTCCAAGTGACTCTGCACCATCTCAGGGTCTACGCATGGAAGTCTGGTGCCTTGCTGCTGCCTCTCTACAACCCCAGTGAGAGACTTGTCGTGCCCCTTGCTTAGGAACACTGAGGCAAAGAACTCGTTGAGGAGTTCAGCCTTGTCCCCCTGTCCATCACCAATTGTTTCTGCCCATTTAGCAGGGGTCCTATTCCTCCCTGGGCCTTCCTTTTGCTCCCTATATATCTAAGAAACAATTTCTTGTTGTCCTTTACTTGGGATGCCATCCTCAGCTCCATGGTAGCTTTGGCCCATCTAACTGCCTCCCTACAAGCACAAGCAGTGGAGGTATATTCGTCTTTGGTGATCTCTCCTTGTTTCCACTTTTTATGTGCTCCCCTTTTGGCCCGTAGGCTGCCCTGGATTTCTGTGGTCAGCCAGGGAAGCCTCTTGGCCCCTTTCCCTCTTTTACCTCGCACGGGGATCATCTTGGTTTGTGCCCGAAGGATCATTTCCTTAAGGCACAGCCACCCTTCTTGGGCTCCCATCTCTTCAAAACTCCTACTCTGCAGTGTGTCCTTGACTAATCACCTGAGTTCATTGAAATCAAAAGCTTCATTGAAATTCAGAAGCTTTAAATTGGCTGGAATAACTGGAAACCATTCAGAAGGAAGATACAGCTCTGTGAAAAGGATTAGTTAGCTGTTGCCTGGATCAGTGGGCCCGTAGACCTCGAGGAGCCCAAGGACTGCATTCCAGGGTCCTTTCCCGGTACCCCTTTGGTCAGTGCTATTCAGGGACACCTGACTTCGCTGAACTTTGTGGAAAGAGAAGCTTGCTGTGTATCAGGCATCAGAGGGGACTGCCAATATGTTACTGATATGAATTGCTTTTTTCTGTCATTGTTTGTTTTGTTACTACACATAGTTGTGTTTTTGTTAAGTCAATAAACCTTTCTTACCTTTCTACCCCCGACCATACTCTCAATCCGAAACCCTCTGTGGGTGGCTGGGACACCCAGAGAGCACTAAGGATGCAGTGGGAGATTTTGGGAAGGCTCATGCACCTGCAAGAAGCTGAGAAGAAAAGAACTAGGGCACATGAGGAGTGAAGGGGAAAATGTACCCCAAGAGATAGAAGACAGTTCTCCCAGGGGGAGAGAGGAGGCTGCAGCTTCATGCTTAAGCGCTGATTGAGGAAGAAAAGACTGGCTTAAATTCCACCCTACCAAGGTTGGCTAATGTGGGGGGACTACCTGTGTCAAATCCCACATGGTACATCCTTGGGGAAAAGGTGGGTTGGAGGCACCTAAAAACCTCTGCCTCCTGTTCCTGAGTTGCTGGGTGACAGAAGAAAGGCTGAGAGAAGCCCAAGAAGAATGTGGTGCCAGAAAGAGTGAAGACGCACTCTGGTGAGCTAGAGTCATAAGTGGGGAGGTGTGTCGCAGGGAATTAAGGTGCCTGCTACGTTAAGGGCTAAAACTGCCTAGGGAGAGAGCCCTAGCAGTCGGTCAGGAACCCTTCAGCTGCAAGTTATCATGGCAGGAATGAAGGAGTTAGCCCACGCCTGCAGATGGTCAGCTGACCGGAAGAGGCAGGGCCTGGGGCATATATAAACCCCAGGGTTGGGACCAGGAAGTCAGTTCTTTGCCACCAGCCAAGGGGGGAGGAGCTCTCCTAGAGGTAGCTAAGTGAAGAGGCTTGACTTCCCATTCGGCTTCTGGTAAGGTTAAGGGACTTCAGGAGCTCAACAGATACCTTGGCCTACAAGCCACGTAGTGCTGGGGGGAAGGGTGATTCTTTTAAAGGGATAGGGCACACCCTGAGCTGCTTGCATTATGTTATAGCCCAGGGGCTCATATTTTGATTTCTGTTTGTAAACCAGTGGATTGGGCTAAGGCTACTGGGGAAAGAGGAGGCCTCATTGGGGGACCCACTGCAGTGTGGGGACCTGAGCACCAGTGTGGGCATGGTATCTGGAAATGGGTGGACCCCAGCGCCAGTGTGGGCACAGTATCCAGGGCTGTAGAAAGCCCAGCACCAAGGGGCACTGAGAGAGAGACAGGGCTGCAGAGAGCCCAGTGATGACTGGAGGCCAAGTTGAACCTACGCCTCAGAGGGACACTGTCTGAATACCATGCCTCAAGCCTCACTGATGGCAAAGGGGTGGTTTAGAGCCACGCATCTAGCCCATAAGGCTGAGGGTGTCCTGAGAGGCATCCATTTTGGAGTGGGACCCAAAAGGGTTCAAAGAACACGCAGGGTTCAGTGGGGTCCATCAGGACCATGCCCAAAAATACAAACTCGAGGGGCACCCTCCCCATCTATTATAGGTACAACAAGACGTGGCAGATGAGAAAGAGGTTGCCTGTTGGGCAGGATTGGCACAGTCAAGGAGCCCTAAGGGTATCACAGCCATCCCTGGGGACCCCCATTCCGTGACAACCACCACTGTGCTCCACACCTCTTACATTGGCTGTGGGGATAGGTGGAAATTTATACTGTTCATTCCCCTCAGGTCTATTTCTTAGCACAATGAACTTTGCTTTCCTATAGAACAACCATGTTAACTAGCCACTGTGCTCTGACCCTGGTATTGATATTAAAGTTTTTAGGTCAAGAAAACAAAGATGCACTTTATCATCACCATGCAACCTCTTATAAGCCTTTCTTCTAGTACATTCATATCTGCTGGTGACCTTATTGTGTTCCACCTGAGCTGGATGTGGTAGAAGCAGTTGAGCCCCAGCCAGCAAAAGCAACATGTATTTTCTCTTCAGCCCATTTCCCAGAAATGACAATCTCTTTTGCTTTCATGGCCCTTCAGTTAAGGGACAGGTGTCCAGGTCCAGGCCCTTTAATTGTCACCACCCTGATAGAAAAGAGGCAAGAGACCAATCTATAGCCCAAACTTTTTATTGTCACATCCCAAAAGCAGAGGAACACATTTAACTGCCCATGTAGCAACTCTCACAACAGCATAATTCAGCTTTTACCAGGACTTGCAGGAGAGAAGAGGAGTTGTGCTAGATGCAAAAGAGTCGTATGAAACTGGGCTCTCACCAAAGAACACTTTGGTCCCTGTTGGGATTTGCAGTGTGAAGATGCCTTTCAGGAAGTGATCCAACACTTGACAGGCACCTGTACTAGCGCATGCTGACACCACCTGCCCTTTTATTTTAAATGCAAATGCTATCTTGTCCAGACTGGGGGCAATACCGTACCAGAAGCATGATGGACATTGGCACCCCATAGCATTCGCCAGCAGGGGACTGTCACCCAGCGAGACTCACTACCCCATGCATAGGCTTGAAATGTTGGCCATCAAGTGGGTGGTCACTGAGAAATTCTGGGACTATCTGTATGGGACTACCTTCCAGGTATGGACAGACAATAATCCCTTTACATATGTGTTCAGCCATGCCAAGTAGAATGTGATGGACCACTGCTGGATCATGGCACTAGCAAGCTATACCTTCAGCCTGCACCATCAATTGGGATGAAAGAATGTGGACAACCATCCAGCTTCCCAGGCGTGCTGGGCAGACTCAAGGCCTCTTTAGAGAACTGGTAACCCAGGAGCCTCAGACCAAGGGTGGGGCCCAGTGAAGAGTCCAGGAGCCTAGAAAAAGGCTGAGGCCCAAACCAGAAGGTCCAAGAGCCCAGGGAAAGGTGGAGCTGGACCAGAGGGTCCATGACCCCAGAGTGGGCCAAGCCAGACTAGAGGGTCTGAGGCCCCAGAGGAGGGGCTATGTATAGGGCCAGGGGTCCGAGAGCCTGGAGGAGGGGCTGTGTATAGGACCAGGGGTGCAAGAGTGCGGGGGGAGACTGCACGTGGCAAGTGATTGATGCCACTTCTGTTTGAATGATTGGTTTAGTGTCAGATTGACAGGGGAGTTTAAAAGGAGCTTGCACCTGAGGTGGGTGTGTGCCTGTGAATGTGTGTGTGAGAAAGGGTGTGTTCATGTAAGACTGGAGTTGTCTGTGAGTGAATTGGTGTCTGTGGTACAGAAGGTGGTTAGGAGCTGTGCAGTGAGTCTGGCTGGCTGATTGGAAGATTGAATGAAGCTCTGAGGAGGGAGATCTCAGAAAAAGCTTGAATCCAGCCCAGATGACCACCCTGAGCAGGATCACTTAAGGGGGTAATGTGTCATCCACCCTTAATTGTGGAGTACCCAGAGGGGGAAAAGCTAAGAAAGATTCATAAGTGGGGAGAGGGAGCAAGGGCAGCTCCAGGGCACTAGCATATTGTGACTGAGAGAAGTGAGCAAGAGCCTCCTGCCTCTTGCTTGTTGATTCCATATATATATCGGTGTGATGGAAGCCCGCAGTCAGCTGCTTTGTGCGGTGCATTGTGGGAGTGATGCACATCAAAATATAGTCTCCTGTGTGGATTTGTGCTCCTTGCTCGTTGTCTGTGACACATGTTTCTGTAGTTGCCATCCCCATTATGATAGTGCCCTGTGCTTGTGTGTACTGTCTGCCGTTGGTGAGTACCAAAATTGTCTTGTAAAAGTGGTAGAAATGGGTCTGGGGGGCAGTACAGTTGAGGTCTTGGAATCTATCCTTATTTGTTACATTGTAAAGTGGGTTCCCTTTATGTGAATTGGCGTTATACACCGTTTTCCAGGATCACATGTACAGCATAAAGCGAGGGAAACCTGTATTTACTTGGTCTCATAAAAAGATATCACATCTACTCAAAGAACCTTGTGTGTCTAAGTTAAATGATAGGACGGGGGAGTGTTAAACTGGTGACAGAAGATTGTAGCTGGTAAAATGCAGACTCCTACATATTTTCCATCGGGGCATTTGGTGCACTGGGTGAGATATATTACATTTCTGGAGGTGCAGGTGTAAGATCCAGGAATGGTGTTGCTGGGTGTAGTTATTGTGGGAGTGCTGGAGCTGCGTTGGCAGGTTGTAGATTTCTTGTCCTGGCATGGTCTGGATCCATTTGGTATGTTTTGGGGCATAGGAAGTTTGCTTTAGTGATGAGGTTGGTGAGGTTCAGTGCTTGTTTAAAGGCTAGATCTGGGAAGATCTCTTTAAGAATTCAGTCTTCTTCTAGTATGGGTGCAATTGTTTGAGGACTTTCTGTATAGGTTCCAGGGGAGGATGGTATGTCATAACTAATGGTATGTGATTCTTGGGAATTTCTTTTCATACTGCAGCAATTCTTGATGTGTTATCTGGGTGGCTCTTTCTGAAGTGTGATCTCTCTCTCTGGAGGAGTGTTCTTGGTGTGTGAAAGTCCTTTTGAGCTTTGCGAGGTGATGATTGTGGGAGTTCTCCATGCAAACTTGGTGTATGAGAGGGCTGGTTGAATAGTAGCACTTTCTTGGTGTGTTTAGAGCGATGCTGGCTCTGTGTAGACACTTTTGTTGGTCTGTGGGTTTCTTGTATATAGCATGGGCGACTAGTGCTGCCTTAGTCAGTGGGGGGGGGGGCATGCGTCCCCCCTGTGACCAGTCCTACCAACTGGGGGGGTGTGTGCCCCCTGGCCAATCCTGTGGGCGGGGAGGGGTCCCCTGTGGCTGATCCTGTGACGGCACATTGCTGTTGTGGGCTCGTTGAGGCACC
>NW_005842747.1:283631-286481 GCF_000455745.1 Alligator sinensis
CCCAGCCAGTCCTTGCAAGGGGGGGCACTGGCACTCCCGCTGGCCCAGCCTGCCCATTGCCTAAGTGGCAAGTGCAGCGAGTCAGGGGGTGCACCGGCATTCTCAGGGGTGCATGTGCACTCCCGTGCACCCTCTATGCATTGTCAGTAGTATATAGTGTTTTGTATTTTACCACTCTGAAGATTGATCATCGTGTCTAAAACATGCTGGAGTATGCAAGAGAGAGTCTGATGGAGGGGTGATGGTTATTGAATTTGTCATGGAAATCAATCGGAGACTGCAGGTTTTCAGTCCAACTGATGAAGGTGTCATCTATATATTTTGGGTAAAGCATGGGTTTGATGGTCTAGTTTTTGAGGAAACTTTCTTCCGGTTGGATGATACAAAATTTGACACATTGTGGGGCCATTTTGGTGCCCATAGCTGTGCCCATGGTCTGGAGGAAATGTTGGTTATTGAAAGTGACGTTGTTGTGAGTGACAATAATGTGTATAAGTTCAGTGATATCTTCAGGTCTGCAACTGTGCTTTGGCCTTCCTGACTTCATCCCTGCATGGCAAAACAATATTCTTCATAGTTCATAGATACTTCATAGACATTAGGGCTGGAAGGGACCCCAGAGGATCATCAAGTCCATCCCCCTGCCCCAGGGGCAGAAAGTCAGCAAGGATCATAGGATCCCAGCAAGATAAGCATCCAAATGTGTCTTGAAGGCATTCAAAGTGTGTGCTTGAACCGCCTCCAGCGGCAGTCTATTCCAAACCTTGGGGGCTCGGACAGTGAAGAAGTTCTTTCTTATGTCCAGCCTGAATCGGTCATAGTGGAGTTTGTGACCGTTCGATCTTGTCATCCCTTGGGGTGCTCTGGTGAACAGATGTTCCCCCAGATCCTGAAGAGCACCCCTGATAAATTTATAGGTGGCCACCAGATCACCCCTGAGCCTGCGCTTTTCCAGGCTGAAGAGCCCCATGGCTCTCAGACTCTCTTCATAAGGTCTGTTTTCCTGACCTCTGATCATGTATGTGGCTGTCCTCTGCACCCTCTCAAGCTTCTCCACAACCTTTTTGAATTGTGGAGCCCAAAACTGGATGTAGTACTCCAGCTGTGGCCCCACCAATGTCGAGTACAACAGGAGAATGATGTCCCGGGATTTGCTTGAGAAACATCTATGGATGCAAGCCGACATTTTGCTCACTTTACTAGCTGCACCATTACATTGCAGGCTCATGTTCATCATGTGGTCAACCATGACCCCCAAGTCCCTTTCATCTGTAGAGCTAACCAGTGTAGCACTACCGAGCCTATAAGCGTGCTGCAGGTTTTTCCTCCCAAGGTGGAGAACCTTGCATTTTTCGGTGTTGAACACCATCAGGTTCTCATCTGCTCATTTCATGAGTCTATCCAGATCCACCTGGATCAACCTCCTATCCTCAAGGGGGGAAGCTTTGCCCCTGAGTTTGGTGTCATCGGCAAACTTGGCCAGACCACTTCTGACACCAATGTCCACATCATTGATGACGATGTTGAATAGTATAGGCCCTAAGACAGAGCCTTATGGGACACCACTGGTCACAGCACACAAAGATGATTGGCTCCTGTTGACCACCACCCTCTGGGTCCTACCACGGAGCCAATTCCCCAGCCAGCGGATCATGGTGACATCAAGGCCACAGTTAGCTAGTTTAGCCAAGAGGTGATTGTGGGATACCAGATCGAAGGGTTTTTTTAAAGTCGAGGTATACAACATCGATCTCTTCCCCCTTGTCCAGGTGATAGGTCACCTGGTCATAAAAGGAAATGAGATTGGTCAAGCAAGACCTACCCGCAACAAACCAATGCTGGGTATCCCCCAGGATATTGCCGTCAGCTAGTCTGTTAAGGATGGCCTCCTTGATAATCTTCTCCAAGACCTTCCTCAGGATAGAGGTCAGGCTGATGGGCCTGTAGCTTGCTGGATCTACTTTCCTCCCTTTCTTGAAGATAGGCACCACATTGGCCTTCTTCCAGTCTTCGGGCACTACACCAGAGCACCAAGAGCTCTCAAAGATCTGTGCCAGGGGCCGAGCTATGATGCTCACCAGCTCCCTGAATACCCTTGGATGTAACCCATCAGGGTCAGCTGACTTGAAGGTATCCAGCCTGTCAAGGTGTTCCTTCATGAGGTCAGCTGCGATGGAGGGCAAGGAATCTCCCTCACCTGGGCCTCCCTGACCCATAGTGGGCAGGGCCGTCCCATGGAACTGGTGAAAAACTGACACAAAGTACCCATTTAGCAAGTTTGCTTTTTCCTGGACATCAGTTGTCAGTTGTCCCATCTGGTTTAGCAGGGGTCCAATGTTGCCCTTGCTTTTCCTCTGGCTCCCCACATATCTAAAAAAGGACTTTTTATTTTCCTTGATATTTATAGTTAGCTGGAGTTCCATCACAGCCTTGGCTTTCTTGATTTGCTCTCTGCAGGTGTAGACCAGAGCAGAGTATTCCTCCTTGGCGGTGGTTCCAGCCCTCCATCCTTTGTAGGTCTTCCTTTTAAGATGCAGGAGGTCCACCAGTTCCCTGGAGAGCCAAGGGGGCTGCTGTGCCCTTTTGCTGCCTTTCCTCTGAAATGGGATGGATTTTGCTTGTGTATCCAGGATTGCTCCCTTGAGGAGCAACCACTCGTCCTGAACTCCCCTCTCCATTGGGTTGTGGCCTTTTAGGGAA
This sequence comes from Alligator sinensis, assembly GCF_000455745.1. Taxonomy (NCBI): domain Eukaryota; kingdom Metazoa; phylum Chordata; order Crocodylia; family Alligatoridae; genus Alligator; species Alligator sinensis. The sequence goes on from NW_005842747.1 coordinate 286,332, forward strand.
TCTCTGATAAGCCCCCTTAGCTTGTCAAAGTCAGCTTTCCTGAAGTTCATAGATTCATAGATCCTAGAGTCAGAAGGGACCTCAATAGATCATCGAGTCCGACCCCCTGCATAGGCAGGAAAGAGGGCTGGGGCTAGATGAACCCCGCTA
>NW_005842747.1:288436-288734 GCF_000455745.1 Alligator sinensis
CTTCAAAACTCCTACTCTGCAGTGCGTCCTTGACTAATCGCCTGAGTTCATTGAAATCAGCTTTCCTAAAGTCTAGCACTTTCACCCTACCAGTTACCTTACCCACTCGACATCTTATAGTGAATTGTATTATTAGGTGATCACTGTCCCCCAGGTGACCACCGATCTGTAGGTCCCCTACCATGTCATCCCCCGTTGCCAATACCAGATCCAGTATGGCATTCCCCCTAGTGGGACCGTGTACCTCCTGTGTCAGGGGGAGGTACTGTACAGAGGTTCGAAATCTTGTGCGGGGGTG
>NW_005842747.1:288842-296058 GCF_000455745.1 Alligator sinensis
AATCCCTTTCTTCCCCTTGATGTGGAGGTCTGTAGCAGACCCCTACCACCAAATCCCTTTCTCCTTGCCCCCCATGTAGCCTAACCCACAATCCTTCTACTTCCTCATCCTTGGATTCTGTCTTGATGAGGGTTGATGTATATTGCTCATTGACATAGAGCACAACCCCTCCCCCTTTTTTCCCCACCCTGTCCTTTCTGTACAATCTATAGCCCTCAATATGTACCACCCAGTTGTGGGATGAATCCCATCAGGTTTCCGTTAGCCCCACTAAGTCATAGGTGTTTAGTGCAAGCAGGAGCACTAGTTCATCCTGCTTGTTCCCCATGCTCCTAGCATTAGCGTACAGGCACTTGAGCCCTACGACTGGTGCCTTTTCTTCCTTCAAGGCCCACTGTGTCTGGAGTTGGCGTAAGCAGGCTGGGAAATTTGCACAGTGTTCCCTGATAATCCATAACAAAAGATAGGCTTGAAACATTGGATCCAAGTCACAGTGACCAACTGCAGAGCCTTTTGGATTTCTGCTTTTGGGGGACACACCAAATTAGGAGGCTGCAGTACGCCCAATTTGAGACACCAGTAAATGACAAAATTAAGATATGTGCATGTGATAAGTTTAGGAAACCAAAGAATATGCTGACAGAACAGAACATGGACAGCATGATGACCCCAGGGAGACCAATCAAGAGTATCTGGAGATGAACAGTTATCAGAGGAGGAAAAGAATACAAATGGAGGGATTCCAGAGCAGCTGCACAGTGTCTGTGAAGGTGGATCCTGAGTCCACCATGGACAGACTGAGGCACCAGTAGCCCATCTCACCCACCCCACTGGGTGGGAGGTGGGGAGTGAGCCTCAGGCCTCAACCTCCAGAATGCTGACATTTGACATTCAAGGAAGAACCCCAGGGTGAAGCTTGTATTCTGGCCTGAGGTACCTTCCCTCTATGAACCCTAGGACTAGTACATACAGAATGGGGGTGGGGAGGGGTGTTATTTTGTTTGCCTGTCTGCATTACTGTTGTCTGCTATCACTATGTATCAACAAAATTTGTCTATTATTGGATGGAGAAGTTGTAGTCAGTTTGAATGTTTGGGTCCTCCTGGAACAAGGAATCTGGGTCATAAAGGCCAGTGCCAACACTAGGCATGTTCAGTTTGTCAAAAGACATTTTGCATTTCAGAGAGGATGTGATAGCAGTCTGCAAATACCTAAGGGTTACCATAAAGAAAAGTAAAAGCATCTTTTCTATCATGCTGCAGAGAGGAGGATGTGGTCAATGGCTGGAAGTTGCAGCAAAGCAGGTTTAGGCAGACCTCAGGTCTTTAAAAGAAGGCTGGATGAACACCTTGCCGGGGTTGTTTGACCCCGGTACTCTTTCCTGTCGTGGCAGGGGGTTGGACTTGATGATCTGCTCATGTCCTTTCTGACCCTACCAACTATGAAACTATCAGGGGGGAAAAAAAACCCACTCCAAAACTTCACTGCTAAAGCAGGGAGGCAGTGAGATAGATGTCTGGGGATGTGGCTATATCCCATGCTTCTGGGCTTTGCTGATTGCCCCTGTCATCTCCCCCTTTTCTGCTACGTTTGTCATGGTGTTTTTAAGCCTTTCTCAAGCAGGTGTTGGCTGCACCCAAGGCTGGGGACTGTCACAACAGTGTGCCAATGCTCCTGCTCGGATATACAGATAGTGGTTCCTGGTTAGAAGATCTTGTCCCTCCACTCAGGGTAAGACTGATCCCCATATTTGGGATTAGGAAGGGATTTTATCCTCTTCTCAGACTGGCAGATAGGTACAGAATGGGGGAGGAGGTGTCTTCCTTTGTAGCGGGGTCATAGTCTCTACCTGGAATCAAGGTAATATCACCTCATCATTGCCAATGCCTCACAGCCAAGGACAATTGTCTCCCATGAGTGCCTTATCTGTGAGTCTGAAAATATCTGATGAGGCCAATCCAGGATCGATATGTTCTTTTGAAATCTATCAGTTAATACCTGCTAAGTGTCCAGTCAATGCCTTCCTTAAGCACTCCTTAAGCATCTCCACCTCAGGTTTATGTCTAACTATTTGCTAATATGTCTTACAGCTGACATCACATAGAAGGGATTAGCGAGACACCTGCTCCTTCTGGTAGAAGGCTCCAGTAGCAAGTACATTGGCAGCAGGTCAGTAAATGACAACACAGAAGCAGGAGATAAGTCTGGGGAAGACAGGAAAATACCTGGAATGGGAATGTTGATGTGGCGGTTGGACCACATCCTCAGCTGGCAAGGGCACCCAAGGGCAGGCATCTCAATGGTATGAGTGCCAGTGTAAGGCATGATGGTAGCAGAGACTGTGCCTGACCTAAAACACATCAGGACCAGGGTTACATGGATGATGTGATCTCACCTGACTCACACACTCATCATCTGGACCTGAGCTGACATAACAGCAGAACAGGGAATGGGAGAGTGAAGTGATCCTACCCTGACCCTTTTGGCTTTCCTCTCCTGGGATTTGTAGGGTGTCATAAATGTTGTCATGTATTGAGTTGTACTGCTACAGCATGCCCGGCTTCAATGGAAAGGTATGTTATGCTGCTTACACTTGTGTTGCCATTCTAACTAGAGATGATGTGATGCTGTCTGTCATGGTGCTCTAGACTTATCTTGGTGGTTTGGGATATGGCTTATCCATCAAACTTGGGGTCTGGGCAGAATTGCTAATTCATTCTTGCTGTTGTGCTGAAGGGCAGGGAAAGTCCCACTCCCAATGACAGGAAGAAGGGGTTGGGTCTCCAGGCACTGTCTGCCTAAAATGGGGAAATCAGCTCCTATGTGACAAAGGCACCTGGGAGGAATGGCTCATCAGGCCAGACATGTGCCAGGTGAGGAGTGGGGCCAGAAACTTGTGGAGGGTTCTGGTGACTCAGGAACATTATGGCAATGCTGAGGGGGACCCTGCCTTGCAGGTTTGTTAGAGCCTGGCTATGATGGAGGAGGCATCCTTGAACTTTAGGCTTTGGTGGTTCAGGGGTCCCAGTGGCAAGGCCTGTTACAGTCAGCAGGGAAGCTGATCTTTACAACCCTGGCAGGACTCTCCAGAGGTTGTGGGAGTATCCAGATGTGAGGGCAAGGTACTTCATTCATTTTGATTTTCTGTCTCCAAACATATAGTCCATTTGGGTGATTTAATTCTTGTGTCCTGGAGAACAAACACTTTCGCTGTTTTGCCTGTATCCTGAATGGTTGTGGAAAGAGAGATTTTGAGACCAGGCATGTTCCCTCTCTACAAAGAGGGAGGCATATCACTTATATTCTCTTTCTCACCAGAAAATGTCAGGCCAGTTGCAAGCTCTAGTACAATGGCACATTGTCGTACCTTCTATATTTCACGTAGGGAACCTTGGGCCACCCCCGTCAGGTGGCCATTAGTGTTACTGGCACCCGGCTGGTTGCCGGGCAGGTCTTCCCTGGAACCTTGGTGCAAAAAAATTCTTCAGGGGCCGCCACTTCATACAAGTAAGGCGGCTGGGCTCCCGAATCTTACTCAAACATTACGGGGGACAACTCTAGTACAATGGCACTGGAGCTAAGGCTTCCCAGGTGTAACAGGGAACCCTAGTCCTGTTACCAGAAAGCAGGCCAGTTCCTTTAAGATTAGAACTTTCTGGGTACAGCCTGCTAGCAGGGTAGGGGTTAAAAGCTGAGCCTTGACAGCTAGTCAGGTGACCAGAAGGGGGCAGGCCAGAACTATAAAAAACCTTGGCTTGGCAGCAGTTCAGGGGGGATGGAGTTTGTTCGTTAGAGCTCCATGGAGATGCTTGGCTGCCTGTCCAGCTGCTGTAGGGGGAACTCCTGATGACTCCCAGAGAAGCTGCAGCAGCCCCACAAGGTGGATCATAACAGACGGTGGGAAGCAGGAGCACAGAGCCATAAAAAACCATACGCTGGCATACTGCCGTCTCCATTTTTTTTTTTTGTGGCTATAGCCCATGGACTTACCTTTTTGTATTTTGACTGATGGACTGGTGGTTTGTGGTTGAGGCTGTAGGGGAGGAGAAGACCTCACTAGTACCTTGGGGTGCAGTCATAAAAGCCAAAGGGTCTAGTGCACTAGTGAGTGCAGCTGGATAGGGCCAGTAGCCCAGAGCAGGCTGAAGGACTTTGAAGCTGGGTCCCAGTGAGGGGGATCCTGGCTAGTAACCCAAGCTACAAGAAAGGATCAAGCCTGAGGAGGCAGAAGACCCAACAACTTGACGTGCAGGGTGTGCAAGGTGAAAGGGTGCCATAAGGCCTGGATCCATACTGAAAGCAAAAGGAGGTCCACAAGCCCAGAGAGGGTTAAGGAGCTAGGACCTCAGAGTCAAAACCTACCTGGTGGGTTTAGACTGGTAGGCCGAGCTGGAGAAGGACTGTGGGGGCGGGGCAAAGCCTGTTGTGGCTGAGAACCCCAACATGGAAGTACAATAAGCAGTCTCCCACTTGTAAGAACATCTAAACAGTATTTACATCAAGATGTGGCAGGGAAGTAAAGGCAGGATACAAGATGAAAGATAGAAGTGAAACATAAAGGGACTTCAAGGGTGCCCCTCATAGGCCACTAAAATGCCACTGGAGATGGAAACCTGTTACACCAGGGTAGGAGCTCTTCCAGGACAAGCTCAGCCAACTCCTTGGCACAAGTGGCAGCACAGAGTGGAGAAACCTGGGGCTCTGGGTCCCCCATGGACAGTCTGTGACACGGAGATCCTGGCACTGGTTTCATGAGATCTTTATTCTTGCCTTTTTCTTTCTGTCTCTTCAGCATGAGCTTCCCTGAGCTCCTCCATTCTTTCTTCAAGCTCCTTCTGAGCATAATCGTATACCTCATTTGTGTAATGTGAGCCTCCACTCTGTTGGACCATCCGATCAATTATTCCCATCAGCTCTGAGACCTGGTCCTCCTGCTCCTGTCCTGTTACTCTGTTGTTGAAAGCACAATATCAGTTTCCACACTTGGCCATCAGCTCCTCAAGTTCTTTGTTTTCTAATTTAAAAAAAATACCCCTGTAATGTTACATCCTCTAAACTGTCTTTTCTGGTGAACAAGAAGATAGTATAGTGAATAGCCACCTCCCCCAAAATATCCTGTATTTGAGCAACTGTCTCCCTTTCCTCTGCAGTGAAACGCCTCAGCCACATGATCAGAAGGATGGCGTGGAGGCCTGGGGAGGAGAGAACCACCCAGGGCCCGATCTTGTGCATGGTTTCAATTAAAGGAATTTTTGTGTCAAACCAACCAGGAGTATCAACAACCAGGAGGCTGCAGCCCACCCAGTATCTCTGCTTCTTAGCACACTGCTTTGTTGTGGACCAGGCTGAGATGTTACATGAGATGTACTTCTCCCCTAGGATGCTGTTTCCTGTTGCACTTTCCCCACATCCAGTTTTATCATCAAGAGCAATCCTTAGCTCAGATTTCCCAGGGCAGTGGTTTTTGGAGTCTGGACCTGTGATGAGAAAGGGTCACTGGAAAGGCAGTGAAGTAACAGAGGCTGCTCCTGAGGGTCCTGTTTCCATATCCCGAGATGCTGCAAGGACTCAGCTCGCTGGCCTGGAGACACTGGGCTTTGTGGGGCTGAGCAGCACTGGGAGTGGTGAGCACTGGCAGCCAGAGGCCTTGGCTCCCCGCTGAGTGCTCTCATATGTGTAGCTGGGGCAGCTGGGCTAGAGCAGGGCAGGGCAGTGCTCAGCTGGTATCAGAGCAGTGATATGGGAGTAATAGGAAGAGCCATGGCTGGATGGGGATTGGACTTCCTAGTTTTCATGGAACCAGTAGATAGGAAGGGACTTCAGGGGTTATCTAGTCCATCCCTCTAGATAAAGGCAGGATTGCAGGTCCTAAGTCATCCCAGGCACCTGCTTATCCAGCCCCTTCCTTAAAACCAGAGATATTACTGGAGCCTGGATCAGGCCCTGGGGATTCCACAGCTTTCAATTTTATTACAGAAAAAGTTGAGTGGAAAACCAAAGTGGGAACAAGGGTAGCACATGAGACATTTCCTTATCTTTTGCTTTTTTGATAGGTCTCTGTGGCTGAAAAGTTAGTTTATCAAATGTGGTTAATACAAAGTTGTAAATACAGAGATAGTGAGCATGTGAAACAGCAATGTATGCCCGTGAGCTCCCAGTCCATCCCACAGGCTTCCTTCAGAGGCCTCAGCAGCCCCTCAGCTCCCAAGGCAAAGAACAAATGGACCTGAACAGTAAACCACACCCAACCCCCATCCTCACTACCCAGAAACAGCTCTCCAGCAACCCCTGCCTGAACCCCGCCACCCAGGCATCTCAATCCAATCAGAGCATCTAGTGTGTGACTGGGATCAAGGAAATTTGCACCACAGGCTCCTTTGATAAAAAAGGGCAGATTAAGTAATAATTAAGCAACCCCTGGCAAGAGGCCAGGCTTCTCTGTGCATGAGGCAGTGCATGGCGGGACTAAGACCCTTGGAGCCAACCGCAGTGGCTTGGGTCTCTGACCCCTGGCTCAGGACCAGGGTGTGGTACAGACAACTCTGCATGGAAAGTCCAGGAGCAGACCGAGCCCCTGTGCTGCACCAGGTGTCCTGGGCCTCCAACCCCCAGGACAAGGCAGAGCACCCGCTACATGCAGCAGTGCATGTAGCCCTAACCACACCAGGGCAATGGAGCCGGGCAGTGGGAAACCCTTGGTGGGCAGCAGAGCTTGACCCAGAGGATGGGAGGCAGCCCTCCAGGGTGTGGAGTAGTAAGTTACCCTGGGACCATGAAATCATCATATTCACTGTCTGTCTCAAGGCAGACAAATTAGATAGCAGGACTGAAGTTCTCAACTTCAGAAATGCAAATTTCAACAAACTCAGGTCACTTTTAGGGAAAGTGCTGTGGGACCAGGGGCCAAAGGTAAAAGCAGTGTGTGAAGAGTGGTCATTCCTTAAGGACAGAATCCTCAAAGCACAAAAGAAATCCATTCCTACGTGGAGGAAAGGTAACAAAAGGGCTGGGAATCCCTCTTGGCTAAACAAGGATATCACGATCAACTTAAGGAAGAAGAAAGTGGTGTACAAATAATGGAAGCTTTGCACATGCCCCAAAGAGGAATACACACCAATGGCCCACAATTGTGGGGAACAGATTTGAAGGGCTAAGGCAGCAACTGAACTAAAATTAGCAATTTGTGTCTAGGAGAACAACGGGTCCTTAGGTGTGT
>NW_005842747.1:296068-305525 GCF_000455745.1 Alligator sinensis
AGGAGGAAAGCAAATGGGAGTGTGGTGCCTCACAACTCTAGCACTACCAGCAAGCCTCAGGTCTGTCAAAGATGTGACAGGTCTGGGCTTTCCCCAGCCAGGATTGTGTGCATGCATGTGGTAGCTGGAGGTTATGGCACCTCCTGCCCTTCACCAGGGGGATCCTTGGTCCTGGCATTTATGGGGTGGCTGTGCCACCAGCAGTCTCACCAAGCCTCCCTGACCCTGGCAGAGTGCAGTTTTTAATGGTCATGTCCAGGACCTGGGGGCTCCTCCTTCCCAATATCCGCAGCCCATACCTCCAAATTCATCCTGGCATGGGAGCTCAGCAGGGACATGTTCTCCCCTACTGGCTGGTGATGCAACGAGTGCCCCCTCCATCTCTGAGAGCAGGGCAGCAACTGGTTTAAAAAAATCAAATGGAAATAGGTGCAGATGGAGTGAGGAGGGTGGCACTCAGTCTGTCTGCAGATGGATCTTGGGGAACACCAGCAGCGGGAGGTTCATCTTCAAGAACACCAGCTGTTCCATCAAACCAGAATCCAAGCATATGCGGTGGGGTGTCACAACATCCCCAGCAACGCTGAACACCCTCTCCCTCAGATACTGGCTGTTGGACAGAAAAGGTGTTCCTGGAAACCTGTGGTTGGATCCTGCTACATCTGGCTGTGGCCTGCCCAGTAGGTCAAGTGGTTGCAGACCAGTGCCTCCACATCCTCAGTGAGATAGGTAGCCACTGAAGCCTTGGTGCTACCTGCCTGAGTCTGAGGTCTGGTGAGTCTGGACCCCAGCATTGAAGCCATGCTCTTGGCCCATATTGGCAGCAGCTGGTGTGGAGGAAACTGGCTGGTGCTGGTGGTGGTGCTGGGAGTGCTGGCACAGAAAAGTGGATCCTCCTCTTCCACATCCCCTCGCCTCTGCCCTTCTGCCTCCCTGACTCTGTTGACCAGCACCCGCATCCAGTGATTGAGGGTTTTGGTGCTGCCAGTATACAAGTTCCCCTTCAGCCTCAGGTCACACATGCCCACCAGCATGTGGACCGTACTGGACTGCAAGGGATCCAGACATCTCCTGATGCCCTCCTTCAGCCACCTCACCAGTGCCTGCACATCTGGTGACAGCGGCCTGCCCCAGCCAGGAACACTTATCCCCTGGAAGTTCTCCACTTGGCTCTCCAGTTCCCTCGCCATGGGGATCACCTAGCTAAGGAGGGCATTATCAGTGCTGACGGTCTTGGTGGCCTCGAGGAAGGGCTTGGGGACCACTAAAATTTGGGAGATGGTACCCCATTCAGCTCTGTCTGGTGATCCTGATCCCCCAAGCAAGGCCATCTCATTGATGGCTTTCTGTTGCTCCACCAGCCTTTCCAGAATCAGATACATGGACTTCTGCTGAGTCTCCACATCCTGCATGATTTTGTGCTGCAGGATGCTCAGCTCTGCCTGTTTCTCACACAGCATCTTGCCCGCCTTGATGCTGCGGTGGAAGAAGCCCACCACCTTCCTGTATTTTTTAAATGAACTGGGTGGTAGTGAGGGCACTGTCACCAGCAGCCCTGTCCCCCTCTAAGGCATCTCTGACTATGAAGTGCAGCCTGTGTGCCACACAGTGGATACCAACAAAGTTGGCATCATGGACAGCCTTCACCATATTGGCCCCATTGTCAGTGACCATGAATCCGCGAGTGAGCTCGACCTGCCCAACCAGACACCCCCGTACCATGTGATTCATGGCCCACCATGATCTCCCTTGCTGTGTGGGACTCATCCAGCACCTCAGCTTGATGGAGAGCCCACCGATGGCCTGACTGATTGCACCAGTGCCCTGTGAGGGAGAGGTAGGTGTGATCACCACCCCAGCTGCTCTAGATGTCCAAGATGAAGTGCAAGGCTACCTATGGCCCTGCCTTGAGGAGCTCCTCCCTCAAGTACTCTCTGCATGCCTCATACAGGGAGGGCACCACCGTCCAGCTAAAGGTGGTGTGTGTGGGCACTTGGTAAGATGGAACCACAAGTGCCATGAGCCACCTGAAAACTGGCTGCTCAACTAGGGAAAAGGGCTGACTATCCAGAGCAAGCATCTCTCCAATGCTCTGGGTGATCTTGCTTGCTTTTGCAACTCACCCCCCTTTCTGTCCACCTTTCCCCCCACTGTTCCAGGGTGACCTGCCTCTGCTTTGAGGAGATGGGGGCTTTGGAGTGAGTGTGGGTGCTCCAAGGTGCTGCTTTCTGGAGGAGACCTGGGTCTAGGGGAACTTTGAGAGGTGTGGAGCACAAACTCTGGTTCCCACTCGGTCCCTATAATTGCTTGAGCCAGGGTGCTCATGTCCCCTGGTTCCAGGTCCAGCTCCTCCTCTGGCAGTGGGAGGCTCACGCTGAGAGCTGACATTGGGGTGGAGGAGATAGTGATTCTGCTTATGGTGCCTATTTTTGGAGTTAGGGGAGGTGGTGCTGCTGCAGGGACATCAGGTACTTCTCCCACCTCCTTGCTTTCACAGGCAGCAGAAGACTCATGGCTGCTTGGGAAGAGAATGCTTCTCTGTTTTGCGGGGCAGGAACTTGCAGCTCTAGCTCTCCCCCTGGCCCCTCTCCCTCCCCTGCCAGTAGACCTGGTACCTGCTTTTCCAACACGCTTCATAGTAATCTTTCCTGTGCTGCAAAAAGTGTGTCTGTCTGACTTCTTCTACCTTGTCTGAATTGTTCTCTTTCCTTTGTGTAGACTTGGTGTAGACTTCACTGGACTTGGTCCTTGTCACAGGCGATGACCTGGTCAGGGATCTGCAGGTGATGACTACCTATGTGTTAGTGACCATTGTTTGCTGGAATTTACTATCTGACACAGAGTGGTGAAAGCAAGCGGTAAGGCAAACGTCCTTAACTTCAGGAGGACTGACTGCAATGAGCTAGGGAGATTAATAGGAGACACTGGGGACTCTGAGCTTCACTGAGATGGGAGTCCAGGACGTATGGTTGTTCCTTAAGGAGATGATCCTCTGAGCTCAGAGGGAGCCAGTTAAAATGCAAATGAAATGGGGCAAGAGTGCTAAAAAGCCCCATTGGCTCAGTAAAGGCATCCAGGGGGGCCTGAGGGCAAAAAGGTGGCTTACAATCAATAGAAACAAGGGGATATCACCAAGGAGGATTATACCTCCATTGCTCATGATTGCAGGGGGGTGGTTAGGAAGGCCAAGGCAGAGATAAAACTAGGGTGGGCGACCAGAATTAAGGATAACAAAAAGTCCTTTTTCAAATACATAGGGAGTAAGAAGGCACCAGGTAATGTGGTGCCCCTACAGGACAGGCTTGGCAATCGTGATTGCAGCAAAGGATAAAGGGACAACTCCCCCACTATGATTACAGGCAGGCTCAGGGGTTACCATGCCATGCCTAGGGTCAGGGATGATCTAGTTAGGGAACTTTTGGAGGGGCTGGATGTGGTTAAATCAGCAGGGCCAGATGGTCTTCATCTGAGGGTACTGAGGGAATTGGCAGAGGTCATAGCAGGGCCCCTGGCTCATGGTGCACTCGTGGTGCTCTCGCCAGGTCCCAGAGGACTGGAAAAGGGCCAATGTGGTCCCCATTTACAAGAAGGGGAGAAGGGAGGACATGGATAACTATAGGCCAGTTAGTTTCACCTCAGTCCTTGGGAAGACCTTTGAGAAAATTATCAAGGAGCACATCTGTGGGGACCTGGCATGAGAGGTAATACTCAGGGGCAACCAACATGGGTTCGTTGTGGGCAGATCCTGCCTGACTAACTTTGTGTCCTTTTATGACCAGGTTACAAAGTCCTTGCAGGCGGGTGTTGAGGCGGATGTTGTCTACCTGGACTTCAAGAGGGCCTTTGACACTGTTTCTCACCCCATTCTCATAAAAAAAACTAGGTGACTGTGGTATTGATGCCTACAGAGTCCGATGGGTGGCAAATTGGCTTGATGGTCACACACAGAGTGGTGATGGATAGGTCAATTTTGAACTGGAGGGATGTGGGCACTGGAGTTCCCCAGGGCTTGGTCCTTAGACCTGCACTATTCAACACCTTTATCAGTGACTTGGTGGTGGGCATAGAAAGCACGCTGTCCAAATTCTCTGATGACACAAAGATGTGGGGAGAAGTGGGCACATTGGAGGGGAGGGACAGAATCCAGCTAGATCTAGACAGGTTACAGAGGTGGGTGGATGAGAATAGGATGGAATTCAACACAGACAAGTGCAAGGTGCTGCATCTAGGGAGAAGGAACCAGCAACACACCTATAGGCTGAGGAACACACTTCTCAACAACACAGTGACTGAAAGGGATCTTGGACTCATTGTTGACTCAAGGGTGGACATGAGCGGTAAGTAGTAATTGTAGTCATGTAGTAACTACTACAAATAGTCATGTAGTAACTACTACATGAGTAGTAATTGATGGAAGTCACTCATCGTGGTGTCCTGTGGCCAGTGGGGTCCCCCAAGGCTCTGTCCTTGGACTCATACTGTTCAACATCTTCATTAATGATGTGGACACTGGAGTCAGAAGCGGACTGGCCAAGTTCGCCGATGACACCAAACTTTGGGGCAAAGCATCCACACCAGAAGACAGGCGGGTGGACAGGCTTGGCAATCGTGATTGCAGCAAAGGATAAAGGGACAACTCCCCCACTATGATTACAGGCAGGCTCAGGGGTTACCATGCCATGCCTAGGGTCAGGGATGATCTAGTTAGGGAACTTTTGGAGGGGCTGGATGTGTTTAAATCAGCAGGTCCAGATGGTCTTCATCTGAGGGTACTGAGGGAATTGGCAGAGGTCATAGCAGGGCCCCTGGCTCATGGTGCACTCGTGGTGCTCTCGCCAGGTCCCAGAGGACTGGAAAAGGGCCAATGTGGTCCCCATTTACAAGAAGGGGAGAAGGGAGGACATGGATAACTATAGGCCAGTTAGTTTCACCTCAGTCCTTGGGAAGACCTTTGAGAAAATTATCAAGGAGCACATCTGTGGGGACCTGGCATGAGAGGTAATACTCAGGGGCAACCAACATGGGTTCGTTGTGGGCAGATCCTGCCTGACTAACTTTGTGTCCTTTTATGACCAGGTTACAAAGTCCTTGCAGGCGGGTGTTGAGGCGGATGTTGTCTACCTGGACTTCAAGAGGGCCTTTGACACTGTTTCTCACCCCATTCTCATAAAAAAAACTAGGTGACTGTGGTATTGATGCCTACAGAGTCCGATGGGTGGCAAATTGGCTTGATGGTCACACACAGAGTGGTGATGGATAGGTCAATTTTGAACTGGAGGGATGTGGGCACTGGAGTTCCCCAGGGCTTGGTCCTTAGACCTGCACTATTCAACACCTTTATCAGTGACTTGGTGGTGGGCATAGAAAGCACGCTGTCCAAATTCTCTGATGACACAAAGATGTGGGGAGAAGTGGGCACATTGGAGGGGAGGGACAGAATCCAGCTAGATCTAGACAGGTTACAGAGGTGGGTGGATGAGAATAGGATGGAATTCAACACAGACAAGTGCAAGGTGCTGCATCTAGGGAGAAGGAACCCATGCCATGCCTAGGGTCAGGGATGATCTAGTTAGGGAACTTTTGGAGGGGCTGGATGTGTTTAAATCAGCAGGTCCAGATGGTCTTCATCTGAGGGTACTGAGGGAATTGGCAGAGGTCATAGCAGGGCCCCTGGCTCATGGTGCACTCGTGGTGCTCTCGCCAGGTCCCAGAGGACTGGAAAAGGGCCAATGTGGTCCCCATTTACAAGAAGGGGAGAAGGGAGGACATGGATAACTATAGGCCAGTTAGTTTCACCTCAGTCCTTGGGAAGACCTTTGAGAAAATTATCAAGGAGCACATCTGTGGGGACCTGGCATGAGAGGTAATACTCAGGGGCAACCAACATGGGTTCGTTGTGGGCAGATCCTGCCTGACTAACTTTGTGTCCTTTTATGACCAGGTTACAAAGTCCTTGCAGGCGGGTGTTGAGGCGGATGTTGTCTACCTGGACTTCAAGAGGGCCTTTGACACTGTTTCTCACCCCATTCTCATAAAAAAAACTAGGTGACTGTGGTATTGATGCCTACAGAGTCCGATGGGTGGCAAATTGGCTTGATGGTCACACACAGAGTGGTGATGGATAGGTCAATTTTGAACTGGAGGGATGTGGGCACTGGAGTTCCCCAGGGCTTGGTCCTTAGACCTGCACTATTCAACACCTTTATCAGTGACTTGGTGGTGGGCATAGAAAGCACGCTGTCCAAATTCTCTGATGACACAAAGATGTGGGGAGAAGTGGGCACATTGGAGGGGAGGGACAGAATCCAGCTAGATCTAGACAGGTTACAGAGGTGGGTGGATGAGAATAGGATGGAATTCAACACAGACAAGTGCAAGGTGCTGCATCTAGGGAGAAGGAACCAGCAACACACCTATAGGCTGAGGAACACACTTCTCAACAACACAGTGACTGAAAGGGATCTTGGACTCATTGTTGACTCAAGGGTGGACATGAGCGGTAAGTAGTAATTGTAGTCATGTAGTAACTACTACAAATAGTCATGTAGTAACTACTACATGAGTAGTAATTGATGGAAGTCACTCATCGTGGACGAATGCAAGAAAGCAGTTAGTAAGGCTAAGCGCACCTTGTTGTGCATATACCAATGCATCACAAGCAGGTTCAGGGAGGTGACCCTTCCCCTCTATGCGGCACTGGTCAGACTGCAGTAGGAGTACTACATCCAGTTCTGGGTGCTGCACTTCAAGAGGGATGTGGCTAACCTTGAACGGGTACAGAAGAAGGCCACTCGCATGGTCAGGGAGCAGCAGGCCAGGCCCTATGAAGATAGATTAAAGGGTCTGAATCTATTCAGCCTCCACAGGAGAAGACTGAGAGGGGATCTGGTGGCCATCTATAAACTCACTAGAGGGGACCAGGTGAGGCTCTATCCCCCCGGGCACCATCTGGGATAACAGGGAATAACAGCCAAAAATCAATTGAGCAGGTTCAGGCTTGATAGGAGGTGACATTACTTTACAGTGAGGGCTGCCAGGTTCTGGAACGGGCTCCCAAGGGAGGTGGTGCTCTTCCTTACCTTTTGGGGGTCTTCAAGAGGAGGTTGGATACACATCGGGCTGGGGTGTTATGATCCCAGCACTTGTTCCTGCCTATGCAGGAGGTCGGATTTGATGATCTGTTCAGGTCCCTTCTGACCCTAGAAACACTGAAACTCTGAAACTAGACTGTGGCTTGATTCTTGCTTGCTTCTTAAAAAAGTATGTGGTGTGTGTTTGTGTTGTTGTTCAGTTGTTTGCTTTCTGCTCTGACTCTGTCTAGGTGACTGCCTGACTTCTCCCTCTTCTTCTTCTGGGCTGTGTTTCTTTACTGTACTGTTCTGTGTTGTGTAGTGTGCCTAAAATATCTTCTTTTTCTTTCTGAATTTCTATCTGACTTCTTCTGTGTTCTCTTTAGTCTGTGTGTAGTCTATTAAAACTAACGATAACTAATAATATTAATAACTAATGGAATAGCTAAACAATCTCTTCTATGAATATCTGATTTTTCTTCTTTTGTGTGTGTGTGTGTGTGTGTGTGTGTGTGTGCACGCATGTGTTCAGTGTGTGCTTCCATGCACAGTGATGGATCACACTGCCAGGGAAAACACACACACACACACACACAAAGACAACAAAAATAAATTGAAAGAAATGAATTGGATAAGTATGAAGTAGAGAGATTCTAAGCTAAGCTAAGCTAAATTCTATCCAATCCTTTCTAAAAACAAAAAGGAGCAGGCAACTGACTGACTATGAAGCAAGCCAGGCCATGCAGTAACTTTCTGATGCTGTTGCTCACTCAGAACCAGTTCAGAAAAGGTACATCAAGCCTGCAGACAGAGGCTTTTATGCTGTTTCTATGTCCCGTCTCCCCACCCCAACACTGTGATTGGAAGAGCAGTCAGAGAGAAATCATGCTCACTGGCCAGCTAGACATGTCAGTCCTTCCTCCCTTCTCTTCCTCCCTCTTCTAAGTTTCTGTTTCCCCAGAAAGACTGCCCTCCGAATCTCCAAATTTCCGAATCTTTTCTGAAACAATCCAGAGGCTCCTAATTGATTCAGAAAGTTTTAAACTTCTAGCAATTTGATTTGGATTTGGAGATTTAGCCTGTGAATTGGTCCAAATCTTCTCTGAATCGAATTGTGATCCGAAGCTTCGCACAGCCCTACTAGGCAGGCTGGTGCGGCTTGGATTCTACACATGACTGGGCGGTGGGCATTGAGGGGTATAGGTTGTATAGGCATGACAGAGTGGGGAAAAAAGGTGGTGGGGGGAGCACTATATGTTAAGGTGCAGTATATGTCTTCCACCATTAAGGTGGGGGTGGAGGAGGGGAACACCAAGGAATTGTGGGTCAGGATCCAGGGGGAGCCAGGGGAAAAGAACTTGGTTGTGGGGGTCTACTACAGGCCTTCTCATTAGGATCAAGAGCTAAATGATGTATTCTCCGGGCAGCTAGCAGACGCCACACAGGTGAGGGAGGCAGTGGTCATGGGAGATCTAAACTACCCAGATACCTGCTGGGAGGAGCAGACAGCCAAAACAAGCTGCTCATGGAGGTTCTTACACTATGTGCAGGACCTCCACCTTACTTAGGTTGCATCTAGTCTGCCTTGCTTGACCTGGTCTTAGCAACAGGGGATGATCTCGTGGGGAACACGTGAGTTCATAGTAGCCTGGGAGATAGTGACCATCACTCGGTCAAGTTCACTATCCAGTGAAGGGTGGGTAAAGTCACTAGTGGGGCTAAAGTGTTGGACTTCAGAAGGGCCAACTTTAGCAAGCTTAGAAGGCTAGTTAGTGAGGGGATGCAACTCAGGAACATAGAGCATATGGGGATACAGGAGGGTTGGAGGTATCTCAAGGGAGTGATCCTTGGGGCTCAAAAGGAGTCTATCCCATTACGTAGGAAGGGAGGTAAGGGGGCAAAAAGTCCCCTTGGCTGAACAGGGAACTCCAGGGGAGTCTGGGTGCAAAGAAAGAGATGTATAGGCAATGGAAGCAGGGAGCAGCCACCAAGGAGGAATATATCTCCCTGATGCGCTATTGCAGGGAATCAGACAGGCCAAGGCGGGGCATGAGCTCAGGCTGACTTCAACAATCAAGGACAATAAAAAGTCCTTCTTCAGATATACAGCAGGCAAAAGGAAAGCTCAGAGCAACATAGGGACCTGCAGGACAAATCAGGACAAATCAGGACAGCTGGTGGTTGACGTGAGGAAAAAAGCAGAGCTCTTCAATGAGTTCTTCGCTTCAGTATTTCTAAGTACCGACCAAGCCAATTCCCCCACCTCGATCACTGACAGATGTCCACAGGGTACCAGTCTGCCTACGGTTAGTTCTGAAATAGTTAAGGAGCTCCTGGAGGAGCTGGATGGGTACAAGTCAGCAGGCCCAGATGACCTCCATCCACAG
>NW_005842747.1:306467-312141 GCF_000455745.1 Alligator sinensis
AGAGGAGGGCCACTCGCATGATTAGTGGCCTTCGTGATAGACTCTACGGAGGGAGGTTGAGAGAGCTGACTCTCTTCAGCCTTCACAAGAGACGGCTGAGGGGAGATCTTGTGGCCACCTACAGATTTATTAGGGGAGGTCAACGGGGAATAGGGAAAGCGCTGTTTACTAAGGCGCCGCAAGGAGTGACTAGGAATAACGGGTGTAAACTAGTTGAGAGTGGATTTAGGTTAGATTTTAGGAAGAAATGTTTCACAGTAAGGATGGCCAGGATCTGGGATGGGCTTCCAAGAGAGGTGGTGCTATCACCTAGCTTGGAGGTCTTCAAGAGGAGGGTAGATAGTCACCTGGCTGGGGTCATCTGACCTCGGTCCTCTTTCCTGCCAGGGGCAGGGGTCGGACACGATGATCCATTGTGGTCCCTTTCGACTCTACAATCTATGAATCTATGAATCTATGGAGAGGCAGTGCTGGAGAAAAGCCGCCCGGCTAAGGGGCTGCATGTACCTGTGGGATGTGGTGTGACTGACAAGAAGGAAGTCAGATGTAGGAGAGCTGGTGAAAGAGCTGTGCTTGCGCTGCCCACTCATGTCTGCTCCTTCACATGGATTGTCACCAGGATGAGTCATGTTTCACCTGTCAGTCAGGCTGGACATGAGGGATGCATATTGTAGGCATGCTTTGTCAATGGATTGGAGCCTCTCCCTTGTTTCCTCCCCTGCTCAGACTTCATTGTGTCATCATCCCCTCCTCCCAACCCAGGCGTGTGCACTTCATTTACTTATCTGAATGCTCAGTCAGAAGAAGCTGGTGACCTTGCATGCTAATTGCAATGAGCACACGTCTGTGTATGCATTTGCTGTGTGTGCATGTCCTCTGTATGCACGTTCCTCCTCATCTACACCTGAAGTTATAGCTTCTGACTAGACAAATGACAGGCTGCAGTGGGAATATTCAATACAGATCTGCAAGAAATCAAGGCAAGGTATTTGATTGCCACAGCAAGAATGAATTCAGCCTCCTCCTCTGCCATTGGGCAAGGCTGCTCAGCCATGTAGAAGTTTCAGGGTCTTAAAAAATCTCCAAGGATAGAGAGTCCACAGCCTCTTTGAGTAACCTGTTCCATTTTTTTACTGCCCTCTAGTACTACATTTCAGCTGCCATCTTCCTTGTGGGGTTTTGATGTTGTTTTAAATGCTGGGATGATGTAGTTGCAGCTGGTCCTGCTTTGAGCAGGTGGTTGGATTAGGTGTGACCTCCTGAGGTCCCTTCCCACCCTTGTTGTCTATATGATTCTATGAAGTCTCAATGACTTCTCTGTTTGATCTGTCTCAAAACCAAGCCAATTGCAAGGGAGTTCACGAGCCCATAACTAAGTTGGTCTGCTTCACTTCAGTGCAGCTTGAATGCAGCCCCATGTTGGGAACTTGCCAGTTAAATACACATGCATTAAAGTGAACTAGGTAGGCCGAGATACATTAGCACAGTTCACCTTACATACAATGAGGTTTAATTAAGGCGACTTCTACCATTTTAAAATGTTCTAAAATCACCCATGTGTATTAAGTACAGCTTTAGAACACTTTAAATGGTGAAAATAATCACATGCATAGGCACCCCAAGGGGCCCTGGGCTGAGTCCCACTGTGCTTTGAGACAGAGAAGTGTACTGGGTTATGCTGGCTTACAAGCACCCAGAAAGGGATAAGGGTGGGAGCACAGTGCAGATCATGATACCAGTTAAGAGTGAGGCTTCCTTATCATTTGCCCACAGATGAAAGCAAGGAAAAGGATGGCTACAATTTACATTCCTCAAAACAATTAAATCCATGGGGAGCAGGACTTGCCCAAATGATGAACTTATAGGCAGCCACAAGGCCGCCTCTCAAACTTCTCTTGCGGAGGCTGAAGAGGCCCAGGTGCCCCAGTCTCTCCTCGTAGGGCTTGGTCTGCAAGCCCTTAACCATACGAGTGGCCCTTCTCTGGACCCTCTCCAGGTTATCCACATCCCTCTTGAAGTGCGGCACCCAGAATTGCACACAGTACTCCACCTGCGGTCTGACCAGCGCCCGATAGAGGGGAAGTATCACCTCCTTGGACCTATTCGTCATGCATCTGCTGATGCACGATAAAGTGCCGTTGGCTTTTCTGATGGCTTCGTCACACTGCCGACTCATGTTCATCTTGGAGTCCACTAGGACTACCAGATCCCTTTTAACTTCCGTGCCACCCAGCAGGTCAGTCCCTAGGCTGTAGGTGTGCTGGACATTTTTCCTCCCTAGGTGCAGCACTTTGCATTTCTCCTTGTTGAACTGCATCCTGTTGTTTTCTGCCCACTTGTCCAACCTGTCCAGGTCTGCTTGCAGCTGTTCCCTGCCCCCCGGGGCCTCCACTTCTCCCCACAGCTTTGTGTCATCTGCAAACTTGGACAGAGTACATTTCACTCCCTCGTCCAAGTCGCTGATGAAGACATTGAAGAGTATCGGTCCAAGGACTGAGCCCTGCAGGACCGCACTGCCCATGCCCTTCCAGGTCAACACCAACCTGTCCACCACCACTGTCTGGGTATGACCCTGTAGGCAATTTGCCACCCACTGGACTGTGTAATCACCCAAATCATAGCCTCTTAACTTGTTCACCAGTATGGGGTGAGATACCGTATCGAAGGCCTTCCTGAAGTCTAAATATACGACATCCACCCCTCCTCCTGTGTCCAGGCGTTTTCACCTGGTCATAAAAAGAGACTAGATTAGTCAGGCATGATCTACCTGCTATGAACCCATGCTGGTTTCCCGTCAGCATAATTTTTCCTGCTGGGCTCTCACATATATGAGCCTTAATAATCTTTTGAAAGACTTTGTCAAGGTTGAGACTGACTGGCCTATAATTGCCTGAATCCTCCTTCCTCCCCTTCTTGAAAATAGGGACCACATTGGCCCTTTTCCAGTCCTCCAGGACCTGGCCCATGCACCATGACCGCTCAAATATTCTTGTGGCTGTGCAATGATGTCGGCCAGTGCCTTCAGTACCCTCGGATGGAGCTCATCCGGGCCTGCCAACTTAAATGCATCCAGTTCTTCCAAGTGACTCTGCAGCATCTCAGGGTCAATGCTTGATAGCCTGGTGCCCTGCTATTGCCTCTCTACAATCCCATTGTGTGACTTGTCTTGCCCCTTGTTTAGGAACACTGAGGCAAAGAACTCATTGAGGAGTTTAGCCTTGTCCCCCCTGTCCATCACCAATTGCTTTTGCCCATTCAGTGCCGGTCCTATTCCACCCTGGGTCTTTCTTTTACTCCCTATATATCTGGAAAACAATTTTTTTTTGTTATCCTTAACTTGGGATGCCATCCTCAGCTCCATGGTAGCTTTGGCCCTTCTAACTGCCTCCCTACAACTGCGAGCTGAGGAGGTATACTCCTCTTTAGTAATCTCTCCCTGTTTCCACTGCTTATATGTCCCCCTTTTTGCCCTTAGGCTGCTCTGGATTTCTCTGGTCAGCCAAGGAAGTCTCTTGGCCCCTTTCTCCCTCTTCCCCCGCATCGGGATTGTCTCCCTTTGTGCCCGAAGGATCGTTTGATTAAGGCACAGCCACTTTTCCTGGGCTCCCATCTCACCAAAGCTCTTCCTCTGCAGTCCGTCCTTGACTAAATGCCTGAGCTCGCTGAAGTCAGCCTTCCTAAAGTCCAGCACTTCCACCCTACTACTTACCTCTCCCACTGTATGCCTTATGATGAATTCTATTATTTGGTGGTCACTGTCCCCCAAGTGACCACTAATCTGTAGGTCCCCTACCATGTCATCCCTTGTTGCCAATACCAGATCCAGTAAGGCATTCCCCCTAGTGGGACCACGTACCTCCTGCATCAGATGGAGGTCCTGTACACAGGATAGGAACCTGTGTGAACGCTGGGAATTTGCTGTCTGTCTCCCAGCAGATGTCAGGGTAGTTTAGGTCCTCCATGACTACGGCTTCCCTAGTCTTTATGGTCTGCAAGAGCTGCCTCAGGAGTTCCAAATCTAGTTCTTCCCCTTGGTGTGGGGGTCTGTAGTAGACCCCTACCACCAAATCCCTTTCCCCTTGATCTCCATGTATACTAACCCATCATTCTTCTACTTTCTCCTCCTCTGATTCCATTTTGATAAGGGTCGATGTATATTGCTCATTGACATAGAGGGCAGCCCCTCTCCCTCTCCTCCCCACTCTATCTTTTTTGTATAGCTTATAGTCCTCAATGTGTACCCCCCAGTCATGGGTAAAGTCCCACCAGGTTTCTGTTAACCCCACTAAGTCATAAGTGTTTTCTGCAAGCAGGAGCGCTAGTTCATCCTGCTTGTTCCCCATGCTCCTAGCATTAGTGTATAGGCACTTAAGCCCTGTGAATGGTGCCTTTGTTGCCCCCTGGCTCAGATGCCCAATGGGCCCCTTATTGCTTTCCTGCTTAAGATTCAGTGCATTCAGTTCTGCCTGTCCCACTTTTCCCCTTCCTGGGAAGGCAGGGAGGTGGGGAAAGCGGGTATGGAGAAATCTTAATATTTTCTCTGTGCATGGCCAGCCCCAACTCAGGCTGTCTGCAGCATGCCCTCATCTCCCCCTGCTCCCAGGGTTATTTGGTACCCTCCATGGGCAGCTGAACTGGGGCAGGATTCCTCTGTCCTGGAGACAGGAACAGGTTGGCAGAGGGTCTGTTTGTAAAAATGGCCATTCCTGCCTGCCCCTCTCCCCCCAATCTGGATTGTCTCTCCACTGCCAAGTGCACTCTGGGAGAAACAATCCAGACGGGGGGATGGGGGTGGGGGGAAACGGGCAAATAAATGTGATATATTTTGTTCAACTAAATAGTTGGAATAATTGTTCTTTGCAAGCTTCAGGGTACAAACACCCTTGTTCAGGCATAGAGACAGCAGTAATATGAACTCTTGTGAAAAATTTGTGAGATGTGATTTCTAAGTAAAATTCACACTGACTCATGATCTTGTGATTGAACCCTCACATTTCAGGACTTTTTCTTCTGGCAAATATAGAGAGCGCCCAGCTGGTAAGTCTGTGGAGGGGAAGGGGCAGGGGAAGAGGGAAGGGGAAGTGGGGGAGGGGCGCAGATTGAGGCCCCCATGGTGCTCATGGTGCTCAGGCTAGGTGCCAAATGATTGGAAGATAGCCAATGTGGTCCCCATCTTGAAGAAAGGGAGGAGGGAGGACCTGGGCAACTACAGGCCCATCAGTCTTACCTCAATCCTGGGGAAACTCTTTGAGAAGATCATCAAGGAGCACATCTGTGATGGGCTGGCATCAGGGATGATGCTCAAGGGCAACCAGCACGGTTTCATTAGGGGCAGGTCATGTCAGACCAACCTGATTGCCTTTTATGATCAGGTCACAAAAGCATTGAGTGCAGGTGTTGCTGTGGATGTAGTCTTTCAGGACTTCAGGAAGGCCTTTGACACTGTCTCCCACCCCATCCTCATTAAAAAACTAGGCAACTGTGGAATCGATGCCTACACAGTCAGATGGACTGCAAATTGGCTGAAGGGTCGTACTCAGAGGGTGGTGGTGGACGGGTCATATTCGACCTGGGGGGAAGTGGGCAGCAGAGTCCCCCAGGGCTCGGTCCTTGGGCCCGCGCTGTTCAATTTCTTTATCAGTGATTTGGACAACGGGGTGAAAAGCAACCTGTT
>NW_005842747.1:312522-325051 GCF_000455745.1 Alligator sinensis
ACCTGCACCTGTTCAGCCTTCACAAGAGAAGGCTGAGGGGGGACCTTGTGACCATCTATAAACTCACTAGGGGGGACCAGAAAGGTTTGGGGGAGACCTTGTTTCCCCTAGTGCCCCCCGGGATAACAAGGAATAACGGCCACAAGTTGTGGAGAGTAGGTTCAGATTAGACATCCGTAAGAACTACTTCACAGTCAGGGCGGCTAGGATCTGGAACCGACTTCCAAGGGAAGTGGTGCTGGCTCCTACCCTGGGGGGCTTTAAGAAGTGGCTCGATGCCTACCTGGCTGGGGTCACTTGAGCTCAGTTTCCCTCCTGCCCAGGCAGGGGGTTGGACTTGAAGATCTACAAGGTCCCTTCTGAGCCTACTTCTATGTTTCTATGATTCTATGGTGAGGGAGGGAGTTGGGCAAGGACAGGAGTGGGAGGGGGGGAATGGGGCCTCAGGGCTGAAGTGGGTTGTAACAGAGCTATGGGTGGTAAGATGCAGGACGGCCAGGGTGAGGGAGTATTTATATCCAGCATCAGTTTTAATCTAGTAAAGGATCACTTTGACAGGCTGGACACCTTCAAGTCAGCTGGTCCTGACAGATTACACCCTAGAGGACTCAAGGAGTTGGTAGGTGTCATAATCCAACCATTGGCAAAAATATTCAAAAAATCATGGTGCTGAGGTGAAGTACCTGAAGACTGGAAGAAGGCCAATGTGGTACCCATCTTCAAGAAAGGGCGGGTAGACAGACCTTGGCTGGCATGAGTTAGTTGGGGCTGGTCCTGCTTTGAGCAGGGGGTTGGACTAGATGTGACTTCTTGAGATCCCTTCCAACCCTCATTTTCCCTGATTCTATGATTCCCCTATATGAGCACTAAAGCTGCCGTTGCAGTGGGTTATCAGCTGCTGTGTGCTCCTGGGTGAAACAGGAGCAGTGACAGTGTTACTGATCAAAACGAGCATCGGGAAACAGTGGCTACTAATCACCATTGTGTTTGTAATAATTGCGCCTGCTGTACTTTTACATCTGCTCGGTGTCTACTACCTATCTCATTCTCTTTTTCAGACATTTAGCAAGTGCAAAGTCTGGTCTCTCTCATGTATTTTCTCACTGAAAGCCAGGAAAAAGCTCAGAAAATTCTCCGTTCCACAGGTTTGTTTTAAGCATGGAAGCAAATGTAATCAAATGCACAAATTACTCTAAATACATTCATGAGGGTTTTCTAGCTCAGAGCACAAGACCCTGCTTTCTTCCTTTATTGTCTTCTGATGCCTCCAAGTTCTGCACTGTCCTCTACAGACAGCTGACACAATAACATGCGTGGCGTGAACTGAAATGGCGTCTCTTCATAAAATGGTCTCAGTTTAGCTCTGTATCGAGTTTCTGTGTAGAAAGAGAGAGACTGATACATCTGTTTAATTTTGTAGCACTGTTGTGCAAACTGGAGGAGGGGATGCAGAGAGGAGACACATGACTTTACCAACAAAGCCCTGCTAGAGAAGGAAACAGTATTCAGGAAGTGTGACAAGAACTGGGTTTTTTTGTTTTTTATTTTGTTTTTGTGTCTGAAGGACCCAGTTCCTTTCTTGGCTGGGTAATCAGTGCTTGGACTAACCAGGTCTCCAGTGAGACCCCCAAATGCTTCTCACCTTTATGGACACCAAAGTAAAGTGTGGGCTTTCTTCAGGATCACTGAATTCCCCTTGATACAGCAATTCATGAAACACCTGAACATCTCCAAGGGAAAAGCCAAACAAAGGAACATCCCAGATTCACACTAATGGACTGATAATCACCTTTTGGAGCTTTTGACACAGCTAAGGGGGTGGACTGCTGCACGCAGTCTGGACCTCGCTATCTTTCTATCTCTCACAGCTGTGGTTTCCTGTTATTTCTTAGGTTGAGGGGTGGGGTTTCCATTTCCTCCCCAGTCTCCTATGTTTACAGCTCCTTCTGTTTCTTTTAACTGTTATTTCTTGACACTCCTGTTGCATTTATACTCTAAAAGGAGAATGGATTAGACTGCTGTTTTATGGCTGTTGTGCATGGATGTGGGCTTCTATTGAGGCTTTCCAACATGCTGTCAGGGAGTATATGCACAGAGGCTGATTCTCAGCTGTGCCAAGAATAAGCATGTAGAGAAGCAACATTTCATTGAATTCATTAATTTCATAGACATTAGGCCTGGAAGGGACCTCCATAAGATCATTGGGTCCAGCCCTCTCCCCAAGGGGCAGGAAGTCAGCTAGGGTCAAAGGATTCCAGCAAGATGAGCATCCAACTGATTCTGAAAAGTGTCTAGAGTAGGTGCTTGCACCACCTCTGGGGGAGTTTGTTCCAGGCCTTGGGGCTTGGACAGTAAAGTCATTTTTCCTTATGTCCAGCCTAAAATGGTCTTGGAGGAGTTTGTGATCGTTAGACCTTGTCATCCCCTGGGCTGCTCTGGTGAACAGGCATTCCTCCAGATCCTGATGCACACTCATGATCTACTTATAGGCTGCCACCAAGTCACCCCTGAGCCTTCACTTCTCCAGGCTGAAGAGTCCCATAGCTTGCAGCCTTTCTTCATAAGGCCTGTTCTCTTGCCCTCTGATCATGTGCGTGGCTCTCCTCTGGACTCCTTCAAACTTCTCCACTTACTTTCTAAATTGTGGAGCCCAGAACTGGATGCAGTACTCCAGCTGCAGCCTCACCAAGGCTGAATACAGTGGGAGGATAACATTCTGGGTGTTGTTTGAGATGCATTGGTAGATGAAAGCCAGGATTTCATTTGCTTTGCCAGCTGTGGTATCGCATTGGTGGCTCATGTTCATCTTGTGGTCAATCATGACCTCCAAGTCTCTTTCAGTCATGGTGCTAGCAAGTGTAGCACTGCTGAGCCTATAAGTGTGATGCCCACACCCACCCTGAGTTGGAGCACATTGCATTTCTCTGTATTAAATGCCATCAAGTTTTCATCCACCCACCTTGCAAACCTATTGGTCAGCCTGGATCACCAGCCTATCCTCACATGTGGACACTCTTCCCAAAAGTTTGGGACTCTTTAAAAAGGCATTTGGATGTCTATCTTGCTGGGATCATTTGATCCCTGCAGACTTCCTGCCTATGGCAGGGGGGCTGGACTCAATGATCTCACAAGGTCCCTTCCAGCCCCTAATGTCTATGAATCTATGAAAACTATGAAGAGGGTCTCAAGGAATCCCAGAAGGCCACAGCACACTGGTTGAAACTTGGTGGTTTGCTTACTCTGGGCCTCTTGGCCCAACTGTACAGCATGGTAGTTTGTGGTAATTAAGAATTATATACCAATGCTGCTCATTGTTCCTGCCTGTGCAGAGATGTCGTCGCCATCAGACTTGTTCCCACCCCCCAGGTGACCACAGGAACTTGGAGCTGAGAATCTTTCGGGTTAGCAAAAGCAGTGCTGGGAAAAATGCAAGTCCCCTCTCAACCTTTTTTTCTTGAGGCTAAAGAGGCCCAGGTCCCTCAGCCTCTCCTCGTATGGCTTGCCTTCGAAGTCCCTAATCATACGGTTGGCTCTTTTCTGGACCCTCTTAAGTTTTTCCATGTCCTTATTGAAGTGTGGCACCCAGAACTGGATGCAGTTCTCCAACTGTAGTTTCACCAGCACTGTATACAGTGGGAGTATCACTTCCTTAGTTTTACTGATGGCTCATATTCATGTGATGGTCAATCACTACCCCTAGCTCCCTTTCAGCTGTGGTGCAAGTCAAGCTGTCACCACCGAGCCTGTATGTATGTTGAGGGTTGTTTGCTCCCAGGCTGAGCACCTTACACTTGGAAATGTTAAACTTAATCTGGTTCTGGTCTGCCCAACTCTTTAGTCTGTCCAGGTCTGCCTGTATCTGCAACCTATCTTCTGGTGCTCCCATAACTTGGTGTTGTCCGTGAACTTGGCCATCTCCTCTACCTTCTGGGCCCTCAGTATCTCCCCCACTAGTCTCCTAAGCTAATTGAAGTTGGCCCTTCTGAAGTCAAGGGCTTTAGCCTTGGTGTGAGCCCTTGACACCCTGCGTTGGATAGTGAAATTCAGCAGGTGATGTTTGCTATCGCCCAGGTGGTCAAGGACCTGCAGTCCCCTCACCAGGTCATCCCCCATGGCCAGGACCAGGTCCAGTAAGGTTACCCTTAGTGGGGCTGTGCACCTCCTGGATAAGGTGAAGGTCCTGTAATACAGCCAGGAACCTACACGAGTGGTCAGACCTGGCTGTCTGCTCCTCCCAGCAATGTCTGGGTAGTTTAGGTCACCCGTGACAATAACATCCCTTGATCTAACCGCCTCCATAAGCTGACTGGAGAAGTCCTGGTCCAGCTCTTCCCCCTGGCTGGGTGGTCTGTAGTAGACCCACCGTAAGGTCCCTTTCACCACGCCCCCCTTGTAGTTTGACCCATAGTGTCTCTACCCAATCCTCCTCTAACCTGAAGCTAATCCTTGATGATGTGAGGTGCTCTTTGACATAGAGCACAACCCCCTCTCCTTTCCTCTCTGTCCTGTCTCTTCTATCTAGGGTGTGCCCCTGAATGCCTACAGCCCAGTTATAGGTAGGGTCCCACCAGGTTACTGTGAGCCCTACTAAGTCTGGGTTCTTACTCGCAGTCAGGATGCACAGTACCTTCTGCTTACTTCCCATACTATGAGCATTAGTGTAGAGGCACCTGAGGCCTTCTGAGGATGTACGAGCCTCTTTCCCACTCCCAGGACAGTTGTGGCCCCCTACTCCCAGGATGTTGATGCTTACCTGGGCTTCCCTTCCTCTCATCACCCTGCATGCTGATGAAGTATCCTGTCCACTTGAAGTGGCCCCTTCCAGGTTCTGCTGCCTGGACTGAGCTCTGACCTCAGCAGCATCTCAGAACAGAAGTAAATGTAGTCGTGAACCTACAGTGCCGGGCAGTGGATCCCGGGGGTGGGGGTGGGGGGGCGGTGTATTTGCATCTCACACCCACCCTACTTTGATTCCTGCTCCACCCAAATAAAAAACTGCCTGCCCATGGCAGCAGTATTTTTATCCAGGCAGCAGTGATCGAGTGTATTGATGTCATAACTCATTATGGTCTATCTGATTCCTCCTAAACTCTTCATCCCACAGGTTTTAACAATCCTCTTTCTTTTTTAATGGATTTTATTAGCACTAATCAAACTATCCTTTCTTATGCTGTTCTGCTGGCTGTTAGTGGATCCTGATGATTTAGTCCCTGTTGCATAGCCCTGCAGGTTGTTTTTAACTCTAGCTAAAATTATTAGTTCAGGTGCAGAAATAACTTTCAGTGAAGTACTGGATGTGTTGTCAAGATGCTCAAGAAAGCTAGATAGTATTTTATGAATCTGAAAAAGAGATGGATATTTAATTCTAAGGACTACCAGATTAACAAAACAACGTATTTTGATTTATTTTTTGCCTAGTTTTTGTGTCTCATGTACATTAATGCACATTCCAATAAAGTCCTTGCAGTATCAGGACAATGACAGCATCTTTGTCTCTGTGATATACCTGTGGCAAACTAGGGGTGTCTTTCATGTTTTGGGTGTTATAATTGGCAGTTGTGTGATGGTTGTTAATGAAATATTTAAGATGAAATATCTTGTGTGAGCGTTGTGTGACGGTTGTTCATAACATTTTAAAGGATGATTTGGATGGGGATGATTCTCCCTCAAGGAGGGGTTTGGACTAAATGTGACCTCTTGAGGTCTTGTCCAGCTCTATTTTTCTATGATTCTATGAACTGAAACTAGGAAGGATTACAAAAATTTTGGATTTTAACTCAGAAGTGTCTTAATATACTGGAAAGCTAGGCAGTGGGATAAACTTCTACACAGAAAGACCAACGGTGTGACACCTTGAAAAAGATAATCAAGAGCACGACTACAAATTTGGTAATAGTTACCTGAGTGGTGCTGAGATTCGGGGCTTTTGATAGATCATGGGTACTGGATTTATGACCCAGTCCTGATACCTTGTTCTAGGCATACCCAATCCTCAGAGTGACCATGACTTCTCCATTTGATAACAGGCAATTTTTCTTGATACACCATGCTAGCAAATAAGAGTAATGCAGGCAAAGAAAACAAAGTACCCCCAATCCTACTTATATACCAGTTCCAGGGTATCACAGAGTGATGGTACACCTGGCCTTTATATGAGCATCACCCTGTAGTTCTTTGCTTGAATGTCAGATATCTTGGTGGTCAGGTGTTGATGTCCATGCCTCCCCCCCCGCCCCAAACAGATGGGCTGGGCAATATTGGCTGGTGGTGTGCCCTCCACCCATGGTGGCCTCTGGATCCCCACCCTGCTGCTCTGACAATCCCTCCTTTTGTATTATTTTTCTCCTGCTGACTCTTCAATCATTGATTAGTTTCCCTGTGATTTTCATTCTGCCCATGTTCTGTTCTATTAGCATAGCCTTTAGTTTCTCAAACATGACATGTGTAGATGTCAATGTGGCCATTTACTGGTACCTGAATTTGGGCACCTCCTGCCTCCAAATTTGGTCAGTCCACCAACACCAGAAATCCCAGTAGCAACCCCCCCCCCAAAAAAAAAACCAAAAACCCAACCCCATCGATTAAAAATTGCAGCTAGTCACTGTGACCTGTGTTGAATGTTTTCAGTTTCTCAGGATGTATGTGCCTGCTTGTCTCCTACCTTCTGACACACTGTCTTCCTCAAAGGCTGATAACATGAAACTTTGCCACAAACAGACTTTTAGAAATGAATTAACCCTTGAGGTTCCTCTGCACCATTGTTAAAACCCAACCCCATCGATTAAAAATTGCAGCTAGTCACTGTGACCTGTGTTGAATGTTTTCAGTTTCTCAGGATGTATGTGCCTGCTTGTCTCCTACCTTCTGACACACTGTCTTCCTCAAAGGCTGATAACATGAAACTTTGCCACAAACAGACTTTTAGAAATGAATTAACCCTTGAGGTTCCTCTGCACCATTGTTAATACAATATTTACCTCCTGGCCAATTCCTAAAAGCAAATCTTTAAATATTATTTTGTAGCCATCAGGTACAAGATGAGGCAGGAATGGGATGTGGTCAAGAAATAAATAAAGGGGCAAATGTAATTTGTATGATATGGGAGGCAATAGCTCTACTTGGTATTGTTATGCCTCTGGAGCACTGTGTGCAGTTCTGGGCTCCCCATTTTAAGAAGGATGTGGAGAAGCTGGAGAGTCCCCAACAGTTTATTTTTTTAACTCTCCCTGAGCATGTTTACGCGGGAATTTATGCACGCCTAAACCTAACGCACCTTAGCCCCAGGAGTACTAAGGCGTTATGGGCGCGTGTCTACACTAAACTGCCTTAAGGTGTCTCGCTGGCCTGTGGGCATCCCGCCCCGGTCAGCACCATGGACAGCCCCAGACGCCCAGCGCGCCTGGCTCCGGGGCTGGTCAGCACCCTGGACAGCGCCCCCCCCCACCGCCCAGCGCCGGCCCCGGGGGTGGGAGCCTCCCAGCAGGCGGGCTGGGACTGCGCCTGCGCCTGCGCTTGTGCCTGCCTCAGCGCCCGGCACGGGTTTCCCCACTGCAGTGCCCTCCCTCCCGGGCAGGTGCCAGGGCTCCGAGCCGGACTCTGCCCGTGGGACAGGCGGCATGAGCCCTTGGGGGCTCTGTGCAGCTCAGCTCGGGGAGGCGGAGCGCAACAACGCCGGGTGCTCGGTCTTGGAGCAGGGCCAAGGAAAGAGCGGAGCCCCCGGCCGCGTTGCACGCAGCCTGCCCGGGCCGAGCCGAGCCGCTCGCAGCCCCCAGGAGCTTACGCCGTCTGTTCCACGGGCAGTGTCCGGCACGGAGCCCCGGTGCTTGCCCGGGATAGAGACGGGTGGAGCAGAGCACGCCGTGCTGCGCGCTGGGGCCCGCCTGCTAGCCCAGCTCAGGCCTCCAAGGTAGTGTGAATCCCGGGCGGGCAGCGAGTCCCTCCCCAGCAGGCCTGCATTGCCCAGGGAGAGGCGCAAGGAAGCTGCCAGCAAGCCCTGCTGACCCCTTCCACTGCAGGGAATCTGGGTGGGGATTTCCCCTGTGCTTTGACAGGAGCTCTTGCCTCCTGCTCCCTCTCCGACCTGTGCCTGTAATGCATCTTAAAAATGGCTAAGGTGCCTTAGATCACCACATGTAGATGCGCCCTCTCCGCCTGAAGAAGGGTGTTTGTGCTGGAAAGCTTGCAAAGAACATGTGTTCCAGCTATTTAGTTGGTCTAATACAAGGGTGGGCAAAATGCGACCCAGGGGCTGGATGCAGCCCATCCGGCCATTCTATCCAGCCCATGGGGCCCCTAAAATTTTAGAAAATTAATATTAATCTGCCCTGGGCTGCCCGTCATGTAGCCCTCAATGGTTTGCCGAAACTCAGTAAATGGCCCTCTGGCCAAAATATTTGCCTGCCCCTGGTCTAATACAAGATATCACATCTGCACAAAGAACCTTGTCTCCCTGTGTCCTTAGACCAACATGGCTACAACCAGCAGCCCTAACTCACTCCAATAAAGTTATATAAGTTTCTGCTTCGCTTGCTAACTGAGTAATACTGTCCTGGGCCCCTAGTTGATTAGCAAAGCTTCTAGTTTATTTTTATCTGGAGAAAAATATGTGTTGTTTTATATGGGATGATGCACCTCTTTGTCTGCACCCCTCTTTTTCAAAATTCTCAATCCACCAACAGAGGAAATGTCGAGAGGACTAAGCCTATTATCTTGGAGAAAAGGAAATTAAGGGAGGGCTCTGGGAGACAGGTGAAGGACAAAAACACCTTTCAAATGCTCTTCTTCCTTGCTGCAGAGAGCAAGACACAAAGCAATGGCTTTAAAAGCTGTCTGACTTATCACCATGTAATACTCGCCTAAGGGTGAAGTTACACATTTAGTTAGAATGTGCTGCACACTGTTACATGATAAGGGTTAATACCATATCTTGCCTGCACAGATCTGACTTGCCACAAGAGGCCTGGGGAGCTTTAAGGAACAGACTCTTGTCTCCAAGCTTTTGACCTCTCTAAAGGAGCTGTACTTACAAGGAATAAAGTAAAATGTTGATGTGCAATTGGCTTAAGCAGATATTTACAGAAGTGTGTATAGTGAGAGTCAGAAAACATAGGCTGTGATAGGTTTCCTTTATAAAATTCTGGCTGGTTTCTTATGATTTTGGCATAATCTAAAGATGCCTTAGGGAGTCCTGTGTGCTAGGCACTGCACACACAGAAAAATGCACAAAGCATGCCTGGAAGTGCTTACCAAGCACAGACCCCACAGACAGGGAGTTAGGGAAGAGGCACACTATGGCAGAAAGTGCCTCTGGGGAGGAGTTTGGATGCATTACAGCGTGCCTGGCTTCTCCAATCCAAAAACATGTTACAGTATCCAGTTGACACTTTTAGAAAAGCTAAACAAGCTTGTCAGTGTTTGGTCTGTTTGGCACCCTTCAATTAGTCATCTATATAGTTATAATCCACTTCCTGTTAAAACTCTCCCTTGAGTTGTTTTTCTGGTTGAAGCTGTCAGCTGAGTTGTGACGCACACCGCTTGTAAGCAGGAAGGAAAGAACCCTTGCTTCCTCTCTCTCTTTCTCTCTCTCTCTGTTTAGATCTTTCTTTGGGCTGAGAATACTCCTGAGGCAACTTATAAACAGAAGAAATCAGGGATGCCCAGCAAACTTGGCAGGACATCACCATCAAGGAAAATGATGTGGAAACTAGAGATTTTCTAGTGGAAGACCACGTAGAAACACAGATGTTGTGGGGAGAACTCATTTTTCTTCCATAAGACAAGCTGGAAGCACAGAGGTACTGTGAGGTTCTGTGTGTATATATAAGTAGCCTGTTTTGATAGCAAAATCATGACTATAGAGCTGGGGAGAAGGGAGGGAATGAATCATGGATTGTTCTGACCATGAATTGAAAATATCAAGTCTTTCCAAGGTCAGAGTGAAAGAGAGAGCACTTGTACAGGGGAAAAAAATTAGAGAAAAAGGCTAAATTAGAAAAGAAAATGCTTAGAAATTAATGTGGAAAGTTGAAAATCGGATGAAAATTGAAAAAGGAAAAGGTACCAAGAGATGAAATCCAGGTCTGGAGTCCCACTGAGCTGTGCTCAGCATGGGACAAGAGGGAGAGAAAACATGACTGGCTTTTTGGGTCCCATGCCCTGACCTGAGTGCCGGCCTGATGCAGCTCAGAGGAAAGTCAAAGCAGCCCCAGGCTCGCTGCACTTTCAGTCAGTGGTGACAACTGCTGCAGACTCCCAGGAAAGTGAGGATGGTTTTTTCCATTGTCCTGTGGTGCTTCCAGGGTAGTAACTTTTCCTGAGAGATGATTAAAACCTGCCTTGCCACTGTTCAGATCCACTGCCTCATGCTCGCCTTTGCCACAGGGGGGAGAATAGTCTTTTCTTCTCTAACTGCAATCTGAATGCTACCACATCTTGCTGTTCCAGTAACTTACATTTAGGGACAGGGAGCTTAGTGTTCAAGGCTGCAGATGATCCAGAAGTGGGAAGCACTGCAAACACTTGGGTGGGCTGGATTAAAATTAAAGGGATGTTGACAGTTTGGAGAACTGAGCTATATTCTACAAAATGAATTGGACACTGACAAACACCAGGTGCTAGAGCAGGGGAAGAACAACCAAATACAGACAGACAGAAAGGGGAGCAGTTGCCTGGGCAGTAATGCTGCTAGAAAGGATATATGAGGTTGATGGCACATAGACTCAACATGAGACAGCAACAGAATGATATCTAAGAAAAGCAAATGCAGTTTAAGACTGTATTAACAGAAAAAATGTGTGTAAGATGGGCTGATTTGATCATTTTAAACAGAGCTGATTAGACTTCAGCCAGGGGACAGTGCACACTTTGGGTACTGCAGTTTAAGATGGATGTAGTGAAAATGGAAAGACTGAAAAGATGGGAACAAAGATGATAAAGAGGAGGGCAGAAGACAGGCCCATGCTTAGTTTGGGACAAATGGATAGAAGGTATAAACCTCAGGCATCTTAAAATCCTTCCAAGGGTGTTGTGGGATGTCATGCAATTTTAGCTGTGTTATGGGTGCAAAAATAATTCACAAGATAAACTCATAAGCCACATCCAGATGAGTAGGGCCACGCATTTGCAGTGGCACGAATAGTAGCGGCCCAAATTTGTGCTGCTACTGTTTGTTTCAGTACACATCCCTGCACGTGCACTTTGTTGAGGGACAAATTGTCCCTCTTTTCAGGCAGAATGCCTTTGCCCAGCTCCTCCCAGGTCCCAGCATGCTGGAGTACTAGGGTCACAAATGAAATAGTAGAGATGCTCTGGCCAGCACCTAGAGGGTCTTCCTGGAGGATCAAGACTCTATTTGTTTGGGTGCATGCATTTGTCACGCGCTCGTGCTATGTTTGTTTCCAGAAGCGGGTTTTTTTTGCTACTGGGAAGTCCCAGAAGCAAAATTTTCCCCAGTGCTGCAAATTGCAGTACATGGCACATTTTAATTTTCATTTTGTGTGGTTTGTGGCACCATAAAGAAGTTTGTGGTGCCATAAATTGCATGGCCCTGTTTGTCTGGACATGGCCAGAGGTTTCAAATCGGATTGCAGAGTGTTTAAAAACATTCTTCCCAGCTATGGGCTGTCTGAGTTCTTTGCAATAAAAGTGTGCTAGTATTTTTCTGTAGTCAGAAAATGAGTCAAAAGTAAGAGCTGGCATATTTTGAGAGGTGCCTTGAGTCAACTGAGGCATACCTTGACTAAAAAGATTGAGAATCACTGATATAGATAATTGCATTGATATTAAAGGATACTGATATCACCTGTTGCAACAAAACAGTTACATCTGCAATTTCCTATAGTGATGCAAATGGAAACAAGTAAAAACATTGCAATTCTAGCCCTTTTTGGTCCAATATTAAATTTAAATTAATTTAGCTAATTTGTATTTTAACCATAGTAGATCAGTGCAACAGTGCCATAGCCGCACAGCATGTGTTTTGGTTGCTTCACAAGAAGAGTTGACCGGTACCTCCTTATACCCGAAGAATTTACAGTCTGGTCATGAGAGCCCTCTCCCGGGCAGTGGGGAACATGCATTTGTATTAAGTGAAACAGCAAAGGATTACACCAGTGTCTGCTCTAAGGCCAGATGCTGAGAGTTTAATTTTGTACCCCAATTATTATTCCCCATGTCATTCTCCTGAGCTGTGTCCAAGCAAGACCTTGAAGGAGTTGATGGACGTGTCTCTGTTCCCTGATTTGTCACTGACAACTTTCCTTTGGAAACATTTCAGCCAAGCATGGAACGGGAGCAGAAAGAGGATGAATCGCCTATCCAGGGTAAGTAAGTATTCTGCCCTCACTGCAGTCTCAGACGGTGTTTTCCTGTAACGGCAGTTTCTTTCACAGAAACGAGAATTTCAAGGGTGGATCTAGTCCAGCGGTTCTCAGCATTTTTTGAACCAGGAACCATTTGTAAATGTCAATGGCCAGTCCCAACCCAGTGCCATTCAATCCTGACCCACTGCCCCTACCCCCAGGCCCTAGCC
>NW_005842747.1:325061-340409 GCF_000455745.1 Alligator sinensis
GTGTGGGGCAAGGGGTAGGTGTGTGGGGAATGGGGGGCCTCAAGCAGCCCCTCGTAGACTAGAACTCTTCCAACCTGCAAGGGAAAAGCCAGAGTTTCCCATGTTTTTCTCCTTTAAAGTAAAATCCATTTTTAAAGCTTGCTGACCCCTTTTTAAAGTTTATTTGTGACCCTTTCATAGATTCTTGTGACTGAGTTTGGGTCATAACTCACGGGTTGAGCAACACTGATCTAGATGACAAATATGCATTTCTCTACTTCCCAAAAAGACACTGAAATCTTCTTCTTAGCTGTGAGATAAGCACTCCTGAACTTTTTTTTAATGAAAGAAAAGACCTTGTCAGTCACCAGCTGGACACACTAGGTCCTTTAATTTCTAAATGCCACCATCATCCAGGACTTTGTAAATTTGAGGGTAGGTTACTGCAGTGTGCTCTGTGTGGGGCTGACCTTGAAGATGATCTGGGAGCTGCAGCTAGTGCAAAACGTAGCAGCCTGTCTTCTAACAGGGATGGGTTACCAGGAGCATGTAACTTCAGCTCTCCAGAATCTGCATTGGCTTCCATTAGCTTTCCCCATACAGTTCAAGGTGTTGAGTTTGGCCTATAAGGCCCTAAATGATGCAAGTTCTACATACCTAAGAGACTGCCTCCTGCCTTCTGTTGTACTGAGGCCCCTAAGATCCTGGTAGGAAAGGTGGATCTGGGAAAAGTGCAAGAGCAGCTTTTCTCTTGGCAAGATAGTGTTTGTCCAAAGAAGGGAGCTGAGACACATCTTAAAAAACCCCATTGTCATCTCCTCCCCAGAGCCCCATGCTCCAGATTCGGAGACCCAGCTGGGCTGCAACTCTGAAGAAGACAGAGCAGCAGTGAAGCCAGTCATGGGGACATCTGGAGTCCTGACACCCCTCCAGCAAGAAGATTTAATGGATGCACTGAAGGATGATGCTGCAGAGGTCCCAGACATGAGCAACCTCCCAGGGCTGACTCTAGAGAGTGCAGATCCACAATCTTCCCCCAACAGAGAACTCCTTGCAGTAGTGAGTTTTTGGGCTAATTGGTTGATGGCCCTGATGAAGGGACTGATGCAGCAGAACAGTCACCCATGTCAGCTTGATGTCTCTTTTACATGCGTGAGAAGGAAGAGTCAACAAGAATATCTACAAAAAGCCACATGTGAAGCTTCAGAAAATCCAGCAGAAGCTCAAGAAGCCAAAACAGGAGAGCAGGGAGGAGACCTGGGAGAAAGCTTTGAGGAACTGCAGCCTGTAGCCCAGGACGATGCCGAGGATGATTACGTAATAATAAACAGAGTTAAGTATGCATGTAATAACACTTGGTACCATGGGACTGAGACCTGAGTCACACAAGGGGGTCAGGATCTGGTTGTAAAGAAAAAGGACCTGGTTCAAAGGGAAACTGTACGCCCTTAAGAAGGACTTGGGCAGGAATGGGGTATTTAACTCATTAGAGGCCTAGGTCCATTAGGTGCCTCCATCTTGTCCTGAGATGGAAGTGCAGCACTTAGCCATAAGCTGCACGGCATGCCTAGGTCAGTCTTTTTGCTGCTGAACTTCTGTTTCAATCCAAATTCCTTGGGGCTAATTCCCATTTTACCCCCTGCATATAGCTGAGGGTGAGGTCCTGACATAACCTGAATCAGGGTGGCATCCAGCTTCATCTTTAGAGATGGCCCCAGTTAGCACAAAGTGATGAGCCTGGAGCAAATCATAGATTTGGAGAAGGCCTGGGGATACAGGTGGATAGGACCGAGGTGGGGCATGTGGACAAGTACAGGTCTCTGCACAACAGGTGTCAAACTCTTTGAAACCCTTTTGCAGCACCCTTGGTGTCATGACTCTCAGGTTGAGGGCTCCTGGTCTCAGCAATCATGTGATGCTTCCCTCTTATGTGTTCTCTACAGACTTGAACTGGACTGAACTATTTGACAAAGAGAAGGTGCTGAGAATCATCCTTGTTGGCAAAACCGGTGCTGGGAAAAGTGCCACAGGGAACACTCTCCTGGGCCAGCGAGTGTTTGAGTCCAAGCTGGGGGCAAAGCCAGTGACAGAAACTTGTGCAGTGGAAAGCAGGAGCTGGGAAGGGTGGCGGGTTGTGGTCATGGATACTCCTGCCATTTTTGACACCCCAGCCCCTGATGAACAAGTTTCCTGTGAGATCCATCATTGCTTCCTGCTCTCTGCCCCAGGCCCCCATGCTCTGGTGCTGGTCACCCAGCTGGGCCGTTTCACAGAGGAGGATGAGGATGCAGTGAGAAGGGTAAAGAAGATATTTGGAGCTGGGGCCATGAAGTTCACGATTGTCTTGTTCACCCGTAAAGAAGATTTAGGGGATGGTTCCCTGAGGGACTATGTGAGCTATTCAGAGAACAAAGCCCTGCACCACCTGATTCAGGAGTGCGGGGGCCGGTACTGTGCTTTCAACAATAAAGCAACAGGAGCAGAGTGGGAGGCACAGGTCAATGAGCTGATGGGAAAGATTGTCACGATGTGGTGGGAGAACGGGGGCTGCTGTCACCCCAGTGATGTGTATAAAAATGCCCATTTGGAGATGAAACGGCCTCAAGAGGCAACTGGAGAGGAAGGGAGGAGAAAAAATCTGCATGACCCTGTGGAGTGTGGAGAAACAGTGGAAGAATCGAGCACTGGCCCAGAGGCACTACAGGAAAACATTGCATATTTGGATGAGGTGAGAAGGCAAGGTCAGTGAACCAAAGCTGTGAAACTGGAAGAAAAGCTGACAGATAGACAGAACTGTGACCTGGGACGGTCAGGTGGGGCTGAAAGAGTTTGTGCCCTGGATCATGGGAATCATGGCAGGGGGCTCCAGGATCTGGCTGTGCCATTGTTGCAGATATTTATTCAAAGTGATGATGTAAAGTCCTTAATCCAATGGCAGCTGCAGGGCCAGGGAAGGGGTAACCAGGCTGTTGCCACTGACAGTTTCATAGTTTCATAGTTGTTAGGGTTCGAAGGGACCTCAATAGATCATTGTGTCTGACCTCCTGCCCTGGGCAGTAAGGAGTGCTGGGGTTAAGTCACTCTCGCCAGGTGCTTGTCCAGTCTCCTCTTAAAGACCCCCAAGGTAGGGGAGAGCACCACCTCCCTTGAAAGCACATTCCAGATTCTGTCAACCCTTACCATAAAGACATTCTTTCTGATGTCCAACCTAAATCTACTTTCTATCAGCTTGTGGCTGTTGTTCCTGGTTACTTGAAGGGGTGCCCTGATAAACAGAGCATCTCCTATTTCTTGCTGCCCACCGCCCCCTGACCCCCTGATGAATTTGTAAATGGCTATAAGATCTCCTCTCAGCCTTCTCTTGTGGAGGCTGAAGAGATCTAGGTTCCTCAGTCTCTCCTTATAGGGCCTTACTTGTAGGCCTCTGGCCATATGAGTGGCCCTCCTCTGGAACCTCTCAAGGTTGTCCACATCCCTCTTGAAGTTTCATAGTTTCATAGCAGCTAGGGTCGGGAGGGAACTGAACAGATCATCTCGCCTGACCCCCAGCCATCGCCTGACCCCCTGCCACAGGCAGGAATGACTGCTGGGTTCACAAGGCCCCAGACAAGTGATCATGCAATCTCCTCTTGAATTTTCCCAGGGTAGGGGCGTGGACCACTTCCCTGGGAAGTTGGTTCCAGATTGTGGCCACCCTAACTGTAAAATATTGCCTTCTGATCTCCAACCTAAACCTATTCTCCATCAGCTTATGACCATTGTTCCTCGTCACCCCAGGGGGTGCTGGGTGAAGAGGGCTCTGCCTATTTGCTGTTGATCCCCCCTGATGAGCTTGTAGGCAGCCACCAGGTCCCCCCTCAGCCTCCTCTTGCTGAGGCTGAACAGGTTCAGGTCCCTCAGTCTCTCCTCGTAGGGCCTGTCCTGCTTCCCTCTCACCAAGCGGGTGGCCTCCTCTGAACCCTCTCCAGGCTGGACACATCCCTCCTGAAGTGTGGCGCCCAGTTCTGGACGCGGTACTTCAACTGCAGCCTGACCAAAGTCACATAGAGGGGGAGGATCACCTCTCTGGACTGGCTTGAGATGCACCTTTGGATGCATGACAAGGTCTGGCTGGCCTTGCTGGCTGCAGTCTGGCATTGGCGGCTCATGTTCATCTTGGAGTCAATAATGACTCTGAGATCCCTTTCTGCCTCTGTGCTTTCAAGAAGGGAACTCCCCAGCCTGTATGTATGCTGTGGATTCCTTGTCCCAAGGTGCAGCACCCTGCATTTGTCTACATTGAACCCCATCCTATTCTCATCTGCCCACTTGTGTAGTCTGTCTAAATCTAGTTGCAGCCTCTCTCTCCCTTCAAGTGTGCCCACCTCGCCCCACATCTTAGTGTCATCATTCCTATTGATGAATGGTCATCATTCATATTGATGAATGACTGGCTCTTCTGGGATGGGGACAAGACTGGCATGTGTGTGCAGTCCAGTGCACCCCTGTGGTTAGGGAACCCCATGACCTTGAAGCCTTCAACAATTTCCCTGGGGTTATTGAGGCAGATGAAGTTCTTCACTGCAATGCCCTGCAGTAGCTGCCATACCTCACATCCCACCACCATGGCCATGCAGGGTGTCATGCCAAACTGGCTCCTGATGAAACAGTCTGGTTGGGGTGGTCAGTTTCATGATGGCCATGGCCACCTTTTTTTCTGGTGCGATGGGCAATACATGAGAGTTTCCTGTCACTCAATGTATGGCAAGAGCAGAGAGATTATGTGGAAGAATGTCTCCCTGCTCATTCCAAACATCTTGAGCCACTGCTGATCATCCCAAAATGAGAATACAATGCATCCCCACCAGTCAGAGCTGCTTGTGTATGCCCAGAGCTTGCCATCATTGCTCTGTAGGTTCATCCACAAAACCCTGTCACTCTCAAGATCCATGGCTTCCTCTTAGTCCAAACAATTTCCCAGTATAACAAGCCTTTTGAAACTGCTAACCTGCGTTGGTGCCTCAGGACAAGGGTCAGCATAGCATGCATTATTTTCAGTACCTGGATGACTTCATCATTGATTTCTTCAGTTCTTCTAGTTGAACGTCTCCAGGGCATCCAAGATCAGCTGCATCTCCTCACTGATTCCATCAGGAGTCAACAAAACCATCTTGTTATGCAGAGAACAGAGCAACACTTGCTTGCGCTAAGGGACTTGTTTAGATAGGGCTGTTGAATAGGGTCATTAGGGTCCATTGAGGGTCATTAGGGTCCACCCCCCCAGTCCATCTCTTAAACAAAGAGAACATGAAGTGAAACATTCAAGAAAAGGAGAAAACTTTATGTACAAACAAAACAAGGAAACAAAACAAAGAACCATTTTTTAAAAACACTGATGCAAAACTACTATAAATAACTATGGATCATTATACTATAACTGTACTATAACTATACTATGCTATAACTAAACTATAACTTAACTATAACAATAACTAAAGAATCACTATAACAATTCTGTAGTACAACAATTCATACATTATTCTGAGCTGGACAGAGAACTGTTCAGTTGTATTGCGTGGATCCATGCCCAGTGTTGCTGCTGATTGGCACGGTAAGGTGCAGGGGCTGCTGCAGAACTGGGTCTGATGACCACCAGCATAAAATGGTGAGCAGTACACCTGTCAGTACTTGCCAATCCTGCCCGATCTGGGTATGCCTCCTGGGTATGCCTCCTGGACTCATGATGGTTGTTTCAGTGCTGGATGCCCACGATGCTTCCTGCAGCTCAATGGACCTGACTGACCAGTGGTTGCAGCCACTGTTCTCATTCCCTGAGAGCATTCACCAGACTGTCAGTTCGAGCACTGGCTGCAGCCAGCCTTTGGTGCCTGACCATCCTTGGTGGAGGTGTTGGAATCAGAGCTGAAAATCAAGAAAATGAAGAAAATTCATAAATGTGGTAATTAGAATGAATGAATGATGGGTGCTTGCTGCTCTAAAAAGAAATGCTCAGTAAATCCTGCAAGCAAAAAAGAAGCATTCAGTCCAAAATCGGTGCCTGGCCATGGGGTTGGGGGTGGTGGGGTGGTGTATTAGGTCCATATTGACTGTAAACAAGTGAGATCCTGCTTTACACAAGCAGGTGAAAAAAAGTTTCCCTCCCCACTTCACCTCTCAGCCCAGTGTAATCACAGCTGTCATTCCAGGTGACAGGTGACTGACTA
The DNA here is from genome assembly GCF_000455745.1 of Alligator sinensis. Taxonomy (NCBI): domain Eukaryota; kingdom Metazoa; phylum Chordata; order Crocodylia; family Alligatoridae; genus Alligator; species Alligator sinensis. Next base: position 331,244 of record NW_005842747.1, read on the forward strand.
TAAGGTTCCCCAGGACTTAACATACCTTGTGTGGAGGTTGTGGTCCTTGGTATATCCTCCTGAGAAGAACTGACTGGTGACATGCCTGGGACTCTTCTGCTTTCTTCTCCACTGGAGTGGCTGGATTACCTGTGAGTGGCAGCCAGGGTTGGCAAAGTGGTCTCAGGTGAGGGCACCCCAGAGGCTTTTGTCACTCTCTGTGCATACCTATACAGTACCTCCATTAGTGACTGGAGGTACCTGTAGTGAGCCACATGATACACTGGGGGGCCCTGGCTCTGTGATCATGCAACATCCCTGTGGAATTTTGCCTGCAGCATCTTAGCCTTGACCCAGCACTTCAGTGATATTCTGTTGTGACCCCACTCTGACAATCTCTGGGCAACATCAAGGTAGATGTATCAGTTGGCACGTGGGCTGCAGACAAACTGGTGCATGACATCAGGGTCCCTCAGCACATGCACCAGGCTCTTCATTTCAGTGAAGGTCAAAGTGGACTGAGAACTATGCACTGTTGGCTGCTCGCTTCTGCCATGAACATTAGACATCTCAGCTCAATGAGGGATAACCCAGGGAGCTGTGCACTCAATTTATAGGTCTTCATAATTTCATAGTTGGTAGGGTCGGAAGGGACCTAAGCAGATCATCTAGTTTGACCCCCTGTTTCTATTTCCCCATAAAGACCACCTTCCAAATCGCCGAATCTCTTCCAAATCTTTTCCGAATCAGTTCAGAGGCTCCAGATGGATTCAGAACATTTTAAGCTTCTAGCGATTCAATTCAGGTTCACAGATTTGGCCTCTGAATCAGGGCAAATATTCTCCAAATCGAATTACCCACCGAAGCTTTGCACAGCCCTACTAGCAAACAGGCATGACTACCACCATGCCCCCATTCTCCACCACCACCCCACCCTGATGCTTGTCCCGCTATCCTGTATACCCATCACCAGTCCTGTACACATTATCATGGTGGTGATACTACCATCACCCACTGTCTTCATGCTTCCCTCCCCACACAAACTTCCCTCCACCACACCCACCCCAGTCTCCTCCCCCCTGCCCCAAGCCCTCTGTCAGCCACAACATTGGTACCAGGAGCCAGAGGCAGAAGTGCAGCTGGTGATAAGTTTTCCGTTGTGGGAGGGCTTGGACTTATGGTAAAAGAGGAAAGCATGGAAGTATAGGTTAAGGTATGTTAGAACATGTCAGGCTAACTGCTGTCTCTGTCTTACAATTACCCTCCGGCTGTGCCTCATTTGAGAATGGCTGATGCTGGGATGCTGTTTTTTGATAGGCAGAAGACTTTGAAGGGGGCATTTTAGGTCTTTCATTTTAGTTATTGCTTTCTAGTTGTGGGATAGGTGAGTGGCTATTCAGCAGTGTTTCAGTTTTCACCATTTGTTGGTTTTGAATTAAATTTTTATTTTTGAAAGTTTCTGTTTTCAATCAATGTACACAGTGCTTTAGTGATCTGTGGGGCATCAGTCTTGTGGGTGGTGGATGCTGTTGGTGATGGGGGTGTCCCTTGAGAGGGGGGTGTTGGTGTGATTCTGGTGTGCAGGATGCTTTTGGCATCTGTAACCAACATGACCCTAAGATGCACAGAATGGCTTTGGGGTCAGACAGACCCTCCCATCTGGGCTTGACCCAGCCTGGCCCCAAAATGATCCAGGTGAACCCCTTGGTCTGGTACCAAAAATTTAAAACAGTTGTGGAGCATGTCTGCTGTTGTTCAAACGTTCCCCAGGAACTACATGATTGGAGAGTAGGGGGAGGAGCTGAACTTTCCTTGGCCAGGCCACCTCAAGCCTACTCAAGTCTGACAAGTCTTGACACCTCAAGATTACTGCTAGGGCGGCTAGGAGCTGGAACCAACTTCCAAGGGAAGTGGTGCTTGTCCCTACCCTTGGAGTCTTCAAAAGGAGGCTAGACAGCTTAGAAGAGGAAGGGGGAGTGGAGGGTGGGGGAAGGACTGATACCTCTAGCTGGCCAGTGACTGTGATTTCTCCCTGACTGCCCTTCCATCACAATGTCTGCGGGGAGGTAAATAGAAACAGCATAAAAGCCTGTGTGTGCAGGCTTTTCTGTCCCTTTCCTGAGCTGTTTCTGCCTGAGCTACAGCATCTCAAAGGTATTGTGGCTACTGGCCTGGCTTCCTAGTCAGTGGTCTGCTACTTTTTGCTGTTAGAAAGGATTGGATAGGATATAGCTTATCTTAGTTTAGCTTAGCTTAGCTTAGCTCAGCTAAACATCTCTTTGCTTCCAATTAATTTCTTTCAATTTATATTTGATTTGTTTTTTTCCTAATACGTCCGAAAGAGACAGCTCAGTGTTTTCCCTGGCAGTGTGATCCATCACTGTGCAGGGAAGCACACATTACACACACTCACACAGATCATAGAAGTCAAATATTCATAGAAGAAGAAAATATTGTATATAGTTATTACATTAGTCATTAATATTAGTTATAGTTAGCTTTAATAGTTTACATACAGAATAAAGACAACACAGAAGAAGAAAAGAACAAGTCAGACAGCCACACATTCAGATTCGGACCAGATCAAAGAAGAACACAACACACACACACTTTTTGCAGAACAGGAAACATTAATATGAAGTGTGCTGGAAAGGCAGGTGCCAGGACTTCTGGCAGGGGACGGAGAGGGGCTAGAGGGTGTAGGGGGAGAGCTAGAGCTGCAAATCCTGCCCTCCCCAAACATAGGCACATCCTCTTCCTGAGCAGCCATGATGCTTCTGCTGCCAGTGGAAGCAAGGAGGTGGGAGTAGTACCTGATGTCCCTGCACCTGTGCCACCGCCCTTAACTCCAGAAATAGGCACCAGCAGCAGAATCACTGTCTCCTTCACCCCAATGTCATCTGCCAGTGTGAGACTCCCACTGCCAGAGGAGGAGCTGGAGCTAGAACCAGGGAAGCTGAGCATCTTTGCTCAAGCGATCCAGGACCAGCAGACACACAGACCAAATACAGGTGTTTCCTCAGTCTGACAAAGAATTTTTCAACCCAAAAGCTTGCTAAGATGTATTTCTCTAAGTATGCAGTTGGCCTACTAAAAGACACCAGATTGTCTTACCTGTTGCCATTTAAAGTGGTGAACCGGACTGAGGCTGTTGGGAAGGAGGAGACCTCATTGGGGCACACTACCATGTTGTGTAGAGGCCTCAGCACCAGTGAGGACACACCTTAACACACACACACACAGTCACGCAGTGAGATTTCATATTTCATAGACATCAGGGCTGGAAGGGGCCTCGGAAGATCATCGAGTCCAGCCCCCCGCCCAAAGGGCAGGAAGTCAGCTGGGGTCATAGGATCCCAGCAAGATAAGCATCCAGTTTCATCTTGAAGGTGTTCAATGAAGGCGCTTGAACCACCTCCGGTGGCAGGCTGTTCCACACCTTGGGGGCTCGGACAGGAAAGAAATTCTTCCTTATGTCCAGCCTGAAACGGTCTTGTAGTCATTTATGACCGTTCGACCTAGTCGTCATCCCTTGGGGCGCTCTGGTGAACAAACGTTCCCCCAGATACTGCTGGTCACCCCTGATAAACTTGTAGGTGGCCATCAGATCACCCCTGAGCCTGCGCTTTTCCAGGCTAAAGAGCCCCAGGGCTCTCAGCCGGCCCTCGTAGGGTCTGCTTCCCTGACCTCTGATCATGCGTGTGGCTCTTCTCTGGACTCTCTCAAGCTTCTCCACATCCATTGTGAATTGTGGAGCCCAAAACTGGACACAGTACTCCAGCTGCGGCCTCACTAAGGCCGAGTACAGGGGGAGAATGACGTCTCGGGAATGACGCCCCGAGATCGCACCTTCACACACTCACACACGCGCGCGCACACACACACACACACACACACACACACACAAAAGGTCAGACAGTGAGAGTGCACCTTAACAGACATTTTGGAGAAGAAGCTCCTGCAGGAGAGGAAAGAAGGGCTCTGTCACAGTTTCGCTACCTGAGATGCTGCTGGTGGTACTGTGCTAGTGCTCACTCAGTAAGTTATTTTATACCTGTTACCATTTAAAGTGAGGGACCAGACTGAGGCTGTTGGGGAGGAGGATACCTTATTGGGGCACACTTTAACACAGACACAGTGTCACATGCCTATTTCATGAGCCTGTTAGCAGCCTGAGGTGCAGGCCCCAGAACGCAGAACCCTGCTGCACCTATCTTCTTGAAGGCAGGCAGGCTTCATGGCCTCAGCAGGGGCCACCATCCCTGCAGTTTTCACCACCCCCCATGCCTTAACACACACAGAGTGTCATCCATGTCATGAGTTTTGCTTATCAGCAGCTTGAGGTGCAGTTTCCCAGAACCCCCTGCACCTATGTCCTTGAAACTTGGCAGGCTTTGTGGCCTCAGTACGGGCTACCATCCCTGCAGTTTTTACCCCACTGTGGCGTAACACATATACGTGACATGAGTTTTGCTTTCAATACTTTCCCAGAAATTGCAATACTTTCCTGGACCTATCTCCTTGAAACATGGCAGACTTCATGCTCTCAGAAGGGGCTACCATCCCTGCAAGTTTCATCCAAATCAGACAAAAAATGACCAAGTTATAGGTATTTAATTGATTCCCCATTATACTCTATGGCTGAATCTCCAAATCTCTATGAACTGGTGCCGAATCTTCCAAAGCCAATTCAGCCTAATTGATTCAGAACAGTGATCTGAAACTCCAAATTGAATTGCTGGCCTCTAAATCTGTCAAATCTGAATCTGAATTGAATAGTTCCCTATTTTCACAAGCCTGCTGCTCAGGTCTTGGCCCCTCTAAGAACTGGGAGCCAATCAGCATTGGGACAGGGCTGCTCTCTGCCCACCCCGTCCTGGCAGTGCATGGCTCTTGGCTCCCCATTAGAGCTGAGAAGTAGGGCTGCCCAAAGTTTTAGATCATGATTTAGATTTGGAGATGATTCAGAGGCTGAATCTGTGAATCTGAATTGAATTGGTAGAAGCTTTAGGATTTCTGAATCAATTTGGAGCTTTTGAATCAATTCAGAAAAGATTCTGTGATTCAGAGATTCGTCCATAGGGTACAATGGGGAATCAATGAAATATCTATAACTTTGTTGTGTTTTGGCTGATTTGAGTGAAACTTGCAGTAGTGGTAGCCCCTCCTTAGGGCATAAAGTGTGCCAAGTTTCAAGGTCATAGTGCAAGGGTTTCTGGGAAACTGCACCTGAAATTCCTGAGAGCAAAGTTCATTTTATGTATGTGTATTATGCTACAGTGGGGTGAAAATGGCAGGAGTGGTAGCTCTTGCTGAGGCATATCAGGGGGTGCATATGCACCCCTGTGCATCTCCTATGTGTCACCACTGAGAGAGAGGTTGCTTTTCTCTGTGGGGTGGGGTGTGTTGGGACCCAGAGGCCTTCAGGCCTGGGTTTTGAACTTTGTGCTGTGTGCTGAACTTGAATTGTGGTCAAGACTTGCACCAGTGAACAGGAGCATATGGAAAAACACTGTCCCTGACTGAAAATGAATCAGGAAGTTGGCTAACTAGGTTGAATAAATATAGCCTGGGCAAGAGGAACAGTCAGAGAAAAACCTACCCCCACCTAAGAATGGAAAGATTCTCTCACAATAGAAAATTCCAGTTAATGATAATCATATTTGGCAAAGTGCCATATGGTGGACGCTGCCAATGAACCCTAGGAAAGGTAGTCCCATCAAAGCTGGGCTACCAGTGGCACAATGCAGATAGGCACATGCTGCACCACAAGGGTCCTCTTGGTGTCTGCGGCACCTCAGAGGCCTCCATCCAGATGGAACCCCTGGTTCTGGGCTCCACAATGATGGAGCCTCTGTCTCTCAGCTGCGGAGGCTGCCTGGCATGTTTCCAGGCACATGGCACAAGGAGCATGGCCACCTCCCCTTGATAGGTTTGCTCCACTTTGGAGTCTCTGGGGCACCAGATAGAGGAGCTCCAGGCCACAGTCCAGAGACTGAGTGCCATCAGGGAAGGTGAGCATGAGATAGACTCCTAGTGTCAGGCCCTTCACCCCCCGCATGCGGAGGGTAGACCAAGGTCACCATCCAGGACAAGGGAGGACTCAGGGATCTCCCATATTGTCCAGCTAGGGGGTTGGACCAAGGTGGTCAATAGCCCCAAGGCCCACTGCACCAAGGTCCCCTCCAATCTGGAGCTTTGCAACAGGTAAAAAACTCTTGCAGCCCTGGTACAGCCTGCAGAGCTGCCAGCTCCTGCAGGCAAGGGAGAATCACCCACAGCTACTGTCCCTGCTCTCCCTAAGGTCACTTATAGAGTGGTCATCGTGGGAGACTCCCTCCTCAGGGGGACTGAGGGCAAAATCTGCAGCCCTGACCCCTTAGCTGGGGAGGTCTGATGCTTTCTGGGAGCCCATATCCAGGACATGGCCGAGAGGATCCCAAAACTCATCTGGCCCACTGACCACTACCCTATGCTCCTTATCCATGTGGGCATGAATAACATGGCTCGCAGCAATCCCAGCTGTAACCTGGTCATAAAAGAGACTAGATTAGGCAGGCACAATCTGCCTGCTACGAACCCGTGCTGGTTTCCCCTCAGCATCATTTGTCCTGCCGGGCTCTCACAAATGTGAGCCTTGATAATTTTTGCAAAGACTTTGCCAAGGATGGAGGTGAGACTGACTGGCCTATAGTTGCCCGGGTCCTCCTTCCTCCCCTTCTTGAAAATGGGGACCACGTTGGCCCTTTTCCAGTCCTCCGGGACTTGGCCCGTGTGCCACGAGCGTTCAAATATTCCCGCCAGTGGCTCTGCAATGATGTCGGCCAGTGCCTTCAGCACCCTCGGATGGAGCTCATCCGGGCCTGCCGACTTAAAGGCATCCAGTTCTTCCAAGTGACTCTGCACCATCTCAGGGTCTACGCATGGTACGTTACAGTGTACATCAGGATCTGGGGGAATGCCTGTTCATCAGAGCACCCCAAAGGATGACAAAGTCAAATGGTCACAAACTCTTCCAAGACCATTTCAGGCTGGACATAAGGAAGAACTTCTTTACTGTCCAAGCCCACAAGGCCTGGAACAGAATGCCATCATAGGTGGTGCAAACACCTTCTCTGGACTCCTTTAAGAGATGTTTGGATGTTTATCATGCTGGGATCCTTTTACCCCAGCTGACTTCCTGCCCCTGGGGCAGGAGGCTGGTCTTGATGATCTTCCGAGGTCCCTTCCAGCCCTAATGTCTATGAAATCTATGAATTAACAGCCTTTTAGAGAAGCTGGCCACTGTAGTCCCCCTGGTTTACCTGTGCCAGGTTAGCACAGGTTATGTCTTGTGTCAGGGTTGATAGTAGTTGTACAAAGAGTTTAGATTATGCATCATAGAGGATGGTTTGGACAGGGCTGATCCTGCCTCAGTCAGGGAGTTGGATGAGATGATCCCTGGAGCTGCTTACCAACCTCCCTTCTCTATGGATCTATAATTCTATGAAAATGTAGATGAGATTTTGTCACGTTGAGCCACTGAGAGGACATTCCTCAAGCTGGTAGGTGGATAGTCCTAAATGTGTAACCACATGAAGGGTGTTGCATGGACAGGGCCTCAAACTCTTGTGAGATGAGTGTTTTCAGTCCAGGTGGGAGGGGTCCCAGTGGGAGGTACTTCAACATTTTCACCTTTTGTTTTTTACTTCTTTATAATTAAAGTCTATACAAGTAAAAAATAAATAAAGTCTCTCTGTCTCCTTCATGCAGTTATGTTGGTCCAAGCAGATAAAGGTAATACCCCCTATGTGTCCAGTGCATGCCTTCCCTAAGCACTCTTTAAGCATCTCCACACCTCAGGTTTAGCTCTAACCAGCTGCTCTTGTCTCAAAGGTGACATCACACAAAAGGGATGAAGAAGACACCTGCTTCTGGTAGAAGGCTTCAGCAGCGAGTACATTGGCAGAATGACAGTAGATGATGGCACAGAAACATGAACATGATCTGAGACAGACTGAAACATACCTGGAATGGGAGCATCACTGTGGCACTCATACAACATCCCCAGCCAGAAAGGGCATCAGAAGTCAAGTGTCTCAATGGTACATGTGCCAGCATAAACCATGGTGGTAGCAGAGACTGTTTCTAGCCTAAAACACATGAGGACCAGGGCAGAAAACAGAAGGTCTGTCCCCACTGCAGCAACTAACCGTAATTGTACTGGAGGCAGAAACTCCACAGCCTGGCAGTGGGAAGGTGACTTATGTTTTCACCTGGGAGAGGGCTCAGGCAGTAGGAGAGGACTTTCAGCTTTGCTGATGATAGGTGCCGAGAGGCTATGGTTAGATGCTGAATTTAGAAATGCCCAACCCAGTGCATGTTGGTGTAACATGAGGATTGTGCTCGGAGAAGTCCTCTCTCTCCTGTCCACATTAAACAGCACCCAAGGGGAGCAGCAGGCAGCTGCCTTGAGCATCGTGTCATGATGTGCAGAGCATCCCAGGAATTGTCTTGCTCTAGAGCAGTTGTTAAGCCTACTGCTGCTGGGGAAGCTTTCATCCATTTTTTGCCATGAAAGCTCGTGTCAGGAGGGTAAAAGTTGGCCAATTTCAGTGACCAAAAAAATGGGGTCAATCCTTCCCCCAGCAGCAGCAAACTCCTCTGTTGGTGTGTAGAGCTATGATTTACAGAATGCCCTGTGCTCCCTGACACATTGCTCGCACTGCTGCAACACGCCGGCAGTAAGTAGAAGCAAACGGAATGGGAGAGAGAAGTGCCCCCCTCCTTTCTGGCTCCCCTTACCTGTGCTATAGGAGAGGGCAGATGAGAGCAGCAGAGGCCAACCTTTTTGGCAAGAGTCTCACAAATTAAACCCTGTGCCCTCCCTAAGTGTCTAAAGGATCCCCTTCCCTTGCCTGACCTGCTTCTCTGTGGCCTGCTGTAGCAAAACCTCCACATTTTCTTTTTTTGTTTTTCTTTTAAAGTGCATTCCCTCCCCTTCCCCAACCATTTCTGACTTTGTATCTTCGTCTCTATTCCCTATAGATAAGTGTAAGTAAGCTAAGATGTAGGATAAGCTTTAACATTTTATTTTAGATAGTAAGTTTTATTTCTCTCCCCTCTGCAAATAAGTGCCCTGCTATTTTGATATAGATATCCACTGTTTTATAAGTGATAATTATTATGTTTGTATTGATTTCCGCCC
>NW_005842747.1:340419-352613 GCF_000455745.1 Alligator sinensis
CCCCCCCCCCCCGCTTTTATATTGTGTGATTACTGTTTTAGGCCTAAATATGTAAGTTAGCATAAGTCATGTCAAGTTTCCATCTTGTAATGTCAAGCCTCCATGTTTTCCCCATGCCCCGTTGTGTAATCTATGACTCACACCTACCCCTCCTATGTAACTTGGTTCCTGAATGAATGGGGATGAATGAGGGTGCTTGAGAGACAATAGAAGTAGGTCTAAAAATAGCTCCCTCTGAATTATCGAACTATCAACACCAATACCGGAACCAAGGACCCAGCCATTGGAACCACCTGCAGCATTCAAGAAACAAAAGATGAGGCAAACCATCATTGTGCCAGGCTGCACATGCTCACTAAAAACACTTGGAGCCCTCTGGGACAGGACTGACCTTGACTGAGCAGGCCCTCCCCATAGGAGATCAGAGGTAGTCTGCCCCATAAAAAGGGGTAGTGAAGACTGACTCCTTGGGAACGCCATTTCCATCTGGACCAGCACCATGCCACACCACCTATCCACCCCAGAGGCCATGTTGGCAACCCCCTCTAGACAACACCAAGCTGAAAGAGACCCTGACTGGCCATCGAGGACCCACTTTCAGCCTGGGATAAGTAGATATCACTGACATATTTCCTCCTTCAATTTGGACTCTATCTCTCTCCTCCCGGACTTCAGTCCCTGCACCAAGCCTCTTTAACCCCTGCTGCCATTATCTGAGTGTGTGTCTGTGTCTGTGTGTGCGCGCAAAGGAACCAATAAAATATTGTGTCACCATCTCCCCTGTTCAATAAAACCATTGTCATTGGTACCCCAAGTTGGGTTGTGGTTTAATGATCCCTCGCCCCTTGCCTATCTTAAATTCCAGCCTCTGTCTCTTTTCCTCTTTGCTCTCAGCCCTGTCTCCACCACTTTTTGCCTCCTCTCTGTTCAGCCCCATTGCTTTCTGCAGACTCTCAGACCTGTTCCAGGCACTTTGTTCCTCTTGCCACCTCTTCCCAATCCCTTTCTCCCACTGCCTACACTTTCTCTCTCTCTGTGTTCTCCAGCCTCCTCCTCCCCACAGCCCCACTCCCAGTTTTCCTCTTCCCATGTACCTCTTGGCTCCCCTGTAGCCTCCTTGCTCCAGCTTCAGCCTCCAGGCTTCTCCCTGGCATTGCTCCTTTGCTCTGCTGGCTTTCTGCTTTCAATTAACCTTAAGTTACCCCAACTCCACTCCAGTCTGCCAGTTCTAATCCTGGCACCAGTAACTTTCATCTCAGTCTCTACCAGCAGTAACCTAAGCAACCCCAAGCTTCAGCTCCTCAGCCCAGCTCTCTCTCTAGTCTACTGGTTCTAATCCTGGCCCCAGCAACTTTCACCCCCTACACTTACACTCTCTCTTACCTTAACCTTCCCCCAGGTACACCAAGCACATACATAAACACCACAACACCCAAGTTAGGAACTCACCTGTGTGTATGTGTAGGTGAGTGGTTTGTATGTCATTGTGTGCATGATATACAAATCAGTGATCCCTGTATGTGTATTGAGTGTGCAGGTATTGGTAATTGATTCTGGTCTAATTTCTTTTGGTCTGTATAGTGTGTGTAGGTGCTGTAATTGGTGATAGGCATGCATTTGTGTAGGCTGGTAATTTTGGATGTGTATGTGCCTGGATTGGTAGTGTGTATGCGCACAACCGGTGGGGATGCATGCACCTAGAGTGTGTGTATGCGCCTAGTGTGTGTGCATGCACCTAATTGTTTTTTTTTTAGTGTGTGCATGTGCAATTGTACACCAAACCCCACTGTCTAACAGTGCAATATTGGGATCCTGAGGGTTGGCCTGACCCCACGGGGCAACACTGCCACGTCTGTCGGTGGACAGAAGACCTGTTCCAAATATGACTCCTGCTCTTTTAATACCTTCAGTCCCACACAGAAAAACAGCTGGGCTAAAAAGCCCTCTCTGAACACTTGTTGTTCAGGCATATTTGTTGCTTTGGTTTTGGTAGTGTACAGCTGGGGGAGCTGAATGAACAGATTGGGAAGAGCAACACCTTCCAATCCAATGGCTGACACACATGGCCAGGGCCCCCACATGGGTTTGTCCCTGATAGGGCTGCTTGCAAGCAGCCCCCACTCTTGTCTCCCCACTCCTTGGCCAGGTTCTTACCAACCTCTCCCACTCTAGTACTTTCTCCCTGAATAACTAGTTTTTCATGTTCCACTGAGACAGCCCTCCTTAGCCAGATGCCCCACATCTGGGCTTTCTTCACACAGCTGACTGGCCCTCCTTCGGGTGACAGACCACCCTGGCATACACTGCAACTCACCTTGTAGGGCAGAGCAGAAACATTGACAATCTTCTTGATTTTGCTGTTACTAATTATAATCATTGTATTATGAAAATCTTGATACTAGATTTTTTCTCCAACCCCCCAGCACCTGAAGTCCTCCAATTACATGAACATCTCAGCAATAATGGCTGGAACCTGATCTAAAGGCATCTGAATACAAACAAGATGGAGTAAATTATGTTCTGATTCATAGATGCTAGGGGCTGGAAGGGACCTCCAAGATCATCAGGTCCAGCCCCCCTGCTCAAGGCAGGAAAGACTGCTGAGGTCAGATGACTCTAGCGAGATGTGCACCCAGTTGTCTTTTGAAGATCCCCAGGGAAGTCTGGGGGAAGTCTGTTCCAGATTCTGGGGACACAAACCGTAAAGAAGTTTTTCCTAATGTCTAATCTGAAGCAATCCTCTACCAGTTTATGAGCATTATTCCTAGTCTTCCCGTGGGATACCTTAGTGAACAGGTGTTCTCCTAGCCCTTGATGTTCTCCCCTTACATACTTAAGGGCTGCCACTAAGTCCCCTCTGAGTCTTCTCTTCTCCAGGCTGAACAGTCCCAAGTCCCACAACCTCTCCTTCTATGGCCTGTTCATCAGACCTCTAATCATTCATGTGGCCTTCCTTTGGACTCTTTCCAGCATAAAGTGCTCCATCTGATGAGAAATAACCCACAACATTGATAGCAGAGGAGACACAGTCCCACAAGCAGGAAATGCAATCAGAAAATGGAGCCATAACTATGGAGGAGGCTAGATTCAAAACACAAAAGCCTGAGGTTAAGCATGGACCCTGAAAATCCACAGAAACATAACACTGTACTTAAAAATATGACCTATGGTTTTTGGAGGAATCCAGCCTGTCCCCACACAGAGAAGCTTCTGGAAGAGCAGCTCTCCCCAGCACTGAACACCAACAGGCCACAGGGATGTAAGCTTTATAGCCAAGAGGGAAAGGAATTTAGCAGCACCTGAGGCTTTGCCCCGAAGTTTTGGTACCAAAATGCAAACCCCACTTACTGAAGCCCTTACAGCTCCCTAGAGCAGCTGCATCCCCAACCCAGGACCCTGGCAGACACACCCCTACACAACAGGGTATGAACAGGACCAGACACAGCTCATGTACCTACAGGCCACTCTTGTTACATTCTGACACAGAGATTTACTTAGATCCTTACCCAGACAGTTGTAATCCTGGATGGACAGGAGAGCTCCTGAAACTGCCCTTTATCAAAGAGCTCAATGCATCATCTCAGCAGAGGAAATGAGAGAAGATGAAAGTGAACTCACTGCCTGCATAGGCTGCACCACTCCAATAGCTGGATGTACCCTGTGTCTGGAGCCCAGGGCCAGCCCTCACTACCCGGATCAATTGACATGCAGGTGGAGGGTGCCATCCAGTTTGGGTACAGGATCCAGTAGGCTCTGCCAGGGGCTCCATGAAGGCTAGATCAGTCTCTGCTCTAGCATCCTCCTGAGATCTTTATGCACCTTGTCAAGTAGGTGGTGTGATACTGCCCATCACCATTCTCACACCACTACCCATTCAGGGTACAGATTTCATGTTGGACACCTCAGACCCACCCTGGCTCATCCCAGAAGATGTCTCAGTAGGCTTGGGCCAGGGATATCATCTTCCTCTTCTGAAGTGAGGTTAACCCTTCATCCATTCTTACCCTTTCTTCCACCACTATCTTTTCCCCTTTGGGGTGGCACTGAGGGCCCAATTCATTGTTTTTTTCTTCTGCTAGAGCCAGGTGGCCCCCTTGCTCTTGCCACTCTATGAGGAGATTCACATGATATATCTGCCTCTCCCAGTGGTGCCCCATGTGAAGGACTTTGTAATCCACAGGGCCTACCCGCCAAATAATTTCAAAAGGTCCCTACCACTGAGTAAGGACTTTACTTTTGAAATGGGTAACAAGACCAGGACCTTCTGGCCCTTCCTAAACTCCCTCAGCTTAGCTTTGGTATCATACCACTCCTTCTGGTGATGTTGGATTGCCTACACCTTATCACTGGCTAGCCACTGAGACAGCTGCAGGTAACACTGGAACACCTGTCAGTAGATCTCTGTGGCCTTTATAGTCTCCCAGGGGGGCTCCCATTCTTTCCAGAGGGCTTGAAGTAAGGAGACTAGTCAGGGAGGCACTGAGGTCCCAGAGGGGATGGTAGTTGGGAGTCCAAGAAGAGTAGTTGTTTCTTAAGGAGACGATCCTCCAAGCCCAAAGGGTGACAATCCCAATGCGGATTAAAGGGGGCAAGAGTGCTCAAAATCCCCCATGGCTCACCAAAAGCATCCAGGAATGTCTCAAAGCTAAAAAGAAGGCATACAGACAATGGAAGGGAGGGGCCATCCCCAAAGGAGGATTATACCTCCATTGCCCGAGATTGTAGGGGGGCTGTTAGCAAGACTAAGGCAGAAACAGAACTGGGACTAGTGACCCAGATCAAAGATAACAAGAAGTCCTTTTTTAAACACATAGCAGGTAAAAAGAAGGTACCGGGTAATGTGGGGCCTCTGCAGGACCTGCTAGGAAATATGGTCATTGCAGCAGACAGCAAAGCTAACCTTTTAAACAATTTCTTTGCCTCCATTTTTCTGAGCAGGGAATGGTCACCCCTCTCATCGGGACCCCTGTAGGCCCAGGGGAGTTGCACCCATGCCTAGGCTCAGTGAGGATCTAGTCAGGGAACTTCTGGAGAGATTGGATAATTCAAATCAGCTGGTCCTGATGATCTCCACCCCAGAGTGCTGAGGGAATTAGCAGAGGTCATTGTGGGACCCCTGCCATGGCTTTACAAGTAGTCATGGTGCTCTGGCATTGTGCCAGAGGACTGGAAAGGGGCCAATGGGAGGAAGGGGGACCCAGGAAACTATAGGCCAGTTAGTCTTACCTCGGTCCTGGGTAAGCTTTTTGAGAGAGTTATCCTGGCGCATGTCCGCAAGGGGCCAGCAGGGGAGATTACGCTTAGGGGCAACCAACATGGGTACATTAGAGGCAGGTCCTGTCAGACCAACCTGGTGGCCTTCTATGACCAGGTCACAAAATCCTTAGATACAGGTGTCGCAGTGGACGTAGTCTTTCTGGACTTTAGGAAGGACTTCGATGCTGTCTCTCACCTGATACTCGTTAAAAAATTAGGAGATTGTGGCGTTGATACCCACACAGTCAGATGAGTCACTAGTTGGTTGGAGGGCCGCACCCAGAGACTGGTGGTGGACGGGTCTTATTTGACCGGGAGGGATGTGGGCAGTGGGGTTCCGCAGGGCTCAGTCCTTGGGCCTGCGCTGTTCAACATCTTCATCAGTGACTTGGATGGGGTTGTAAAAAGTACCCTGTTCAAATTCACAGATGACACTAGGATGTGGGGAGAAGTGGGCACACTAGAAGGGAGGAACATGGGCCGGCAGTGTGGGGACGCGGTCAGGAAGGCCAACCGTACCTTGTCGTGCATCCACAGATGCCTCTCAAGCAGGTCCAAGGAGGTGATCCTCCCCCTCTATGCAACAGTGGTCAGGCCACAGTTGGAGTACTGCGTCCAGGTCTGGGTGCTGCACTTCAGGAGGGATGTGGACAACACTGAGAGGGTCCAAAGGAGAGCCACTCGCATGATCAGGGAGTAGCAGGGCAGGCCCTACGAGGAAAGGCTGTGGGACCTGAACCTGTTCAGCCTCCACAATAGAAGGCTGAGAAGGGATCTGGTGGCTGTCTGTAAACTTACCAAGGGGGACCTGGTCCTAGCTCCCCCGAGCACTACCAGGGTTGACTAGAAATAACGGTCAAAAGCTAGCAGAGGGTAGATTCAGACTAGATATCCAGAGGCGCTACTTCACTGTCAGAGTGGCTAGGATCTGGAACCAACTTGCAAGAGAAGTGGTGCTGGCTCCTACACTGGGGGGGTCTTTAAGAGGAGGCTGGATGAATGCCTTGCTGGGGTCGTTTGACTACAGTACTCTTTCCTGCCATGGCAGGGGGGTTGGACTTGATGATCTACTCAGGTCCCTTCAGACCCTACCAACTATGAACTATGAAACTATGAAGTGCAAGGTACTACACCTGGTGAGGGAGAACCAGCAGCAGACCTACAGGCTGGGGAACTCCCTTCTCGTCAGTGCAGAGGCAGAAAAGGATCTTGGAGTCATTATTGATGCCAAAATGACCATGGGCCTAGAGTGTGGGGACCTGGTCAGGAAGGCCAACCGCACCTTGTCGTGCATCCACAGATGCATCTCAAGCAGGTCCAAGGAGGTGATCCTCCCCCTCTATGCGACACTGGTCAGGCTGCAGTTGGATTACTGCATCCAGTTCTGGGTGCATTACTTCAGGAAGAACGTGGACAACATGGAGAGGGTCCAGAGGAGGGCCACCTGCATGATTAGGGGGCAGCAGGGCAGGCCGTATGGGGAGAGCCTAAGAGACCTGAAGCTGTTCAGCCTCCACAAGAGAAGGCTGAGGGGGATCTAGTGGCCTGTTACAAACTAGTCAGTGGGGACCAGCAGGTAGTGGGATAGTCCCTGTTGCCCCGAACACTCCCAGGAGTGACTAGAAATAACGGTCACAAGCTGGCAGAGGGTAGATTCAGACTAGATATCAGGAGGCGCTACTTCACAGTCAGGGCGGCTAGGATCTGGAACCCACTTTCAAGAGAAGTGGTGCTGGCTCCTACCCTGGGGGTCTTTAAGAGGAGGCGGGATGAACACCTTGCCAGGGTCGTTTGACCCCAGTACGCTTTCCTGCCATGGCAGGGGGGTGGACTTGATGATCTGCTCAGGTCTCTTCCAAGCCTACCAACTATGAAACTATGAACAAGGCTCTTTGGCAGGGATGCAAAATCTAGGGAGAGAAAAAAAAAGTTTGTAGACAAGTGCAGATTAGAATGTGGTGAGGCTGTTGCCCCATGGGGTCAGGCCAACTCTCAAGATCTCAATATTGTGCTGTTAGGAGGGTGTGAACAATTGCACTTATACAAACACACAAATCATTTAGGTGCATACACACACACACAACCAGGTCAGGCACATACACATCCAAACCAGCCTAGGCACATGCATACCTATCACCAATTCAAGCACATACACTATACACCCCAAAGGTTAGACACAGATCACTAATTTGTATATCATGCACACAACGACATATATATATTACACACACACACACACACTCACCAGTTCACACACATACAACCCACCTATACATACACACAGGTAAGTTCCTAACTTGGATGGTACAGTGTGTATTTGAGGTACCTAGGATACTTGGGGGAAGGTTTAAGTGAGCGAGACAGAGTTAAAGTGTAGGGAGTGAAAGTTGCCAGAACCGGGATTAGAACCAGTAGGCTATAGAGAAGCTGGCTGAGGAACTGAGGCTTGGGTTTACTTAAGGTAGACTGGGGCTGGAAACTGAGGCAGACAGCTGGGATATTGGGTGGAGGGGACAGATAAATGGTGGCAAGGAGGAGACAGCCAGGAGAGAAACTGAGGCAGAACCCTGGTTGCTCAGGGGAAAAGGAAAAGGCAGTGGGGATAAGACAGTGGCAAAGAAACGGGGTGTGGAGGCAGAGAGGAGATCAGGACAGGTGTTGGAGGTGACAGTGAGCCAGAAGCAGGACGGGGGATCTGAGACAGAAGTTAGAGGGACGAGGAGCAGAGATTGGAGCAGGGCCAAACCACAGTAAAGCAAAACCCAACTTAGGGGTCCAAATAACAGTTTTGTTACACAGACCACACCCCTTGGCTCCCTATGGCTACAGGAACTTCTGGAGCAGAAAAGCGGTCATGGATCCACTCCTGCTCCTGGCGCAGCCTCCCCACCCATCCTGGAGCCAGGGAGTGAGCAGCCACTGTGCCCCTGCAGGGTGGGTAGGCCTGGGCCTTCCCTCTGGGGAGGCAGCACCCACTGGAGCCTCCTGTGCGGGGAGTGGGGGCAGCTGGGCCACTGCCCCCCCAAGCCTCAGGCACGGGATGGAAGTTCCACACTGCCTCCTTGTGCCCTGGGCCACGTCCTCACTGGGCCATGCTGCCACCAGCAGCCACAGGCAGCCCCTGTGATAGGGGGGTTGGGAGCCAGCAACAGCTGGGCAGTGTCCTGGGCCCAGTGCCAGTGCGGCCCAGAGCAGGCTGGCAGGAACCCGGGGCACAGCTGGCTGGGCTCTATGGAGCTGGGCTGGGCTGCCCCAGCAGGGAGAGAGGGGAGCCACTGTACTCTGGGTCCTGACAGTGCCAGCTCCCGAGCACCCCCTCGCTCCCAGCCTCCCACCCCAGCCCTGTGGCCAGACGAGGACCAGCGTACCCCCTGACCCCCTCTTACCTGAGCTTCCCACTTCAGCAGGGGCAGGAATAGCCTTATGCCCCATCCGGCTGGGTGGTGGGGGGCGGGTCATGGTGGGCCCTGCTCTTTCAGGGGCCTGCTGTGGCTTCCGCTGGGTCCTACTGCCCTTGGCTCCTGTCACCTTTGACTCGAGCCAGAGGCAAATAAATATTAATTGAAAAAAAATGTCTAGGGGCCTCGTGGGCCAGACAGAATGGCCTCATGGGCTGGATTCAGCCCGCGGGCCATATTTTGCCCAACCCTGAGTTAGGTGCTTGTTTGAATTTACAAACCACTTTTCAGAGCCAGACCTATGAACTGCACTTCATCAGCCTCCTAGGTAGCAGGTACAGAAACTCATGGATTCAACATAGACAGTGGAGTTCTGACACACTGCAACCTGCATCCGGCTCTGACTCCCCGGGTACCCCTGCAATTTTACCTGCACTGCTACATCCCCCTCCCCCCACCCCCCCCCCCCCCATCTTCCATCCAGGACCAGCAGACACATGAATTGCAGGTGCTTCCTGAGCCTGACAAAGGGTTTTTCAACCCAAAAGCTTGCTAAGATACATTTCTCTAACTATACAGTTGACCTGCTAAAATGACATCAGATTCTCTTACCTGCGGCTGTTTAAAATGGTGGACCGGACTGAGGCTGTAGGGGAACCCCCTACACCTATCTCTTTGAAACTTGGCAGGCATTGTTGCCTCAGCAGGGGCCACTATCCATGTAGTTTTCACCCTGATGTGGCTAACACACACACCTGACCTGAGGTTTGCTTTCAGGACTTTGAGGTGAAGTTTCACAGGAACCCCTACATATATCTCCTTGAAGTTTGGTAGGCTTCATGGATGCAGAAGGGGCCAGCATTAACCATTCCTGCAAGTTTCATCTGAATCAGGCAAGAAATGACAAATTTATAGGCTGTTTTGTGCTTCCCTATTATACCCTATGGACGAAACACCAAAACAGCACTGAAACAGCGAAACTGTTTCGACGAAACAAAATGGAACAGCAGTTTCGAATCAAAATGAAATTCAAAATGAAACACTATTCTGTTGAAATGCAAGTTGAAACGGAATGGCACCATTTTGCACAGCCCTAGTTTTGCTTTCCTCTCTAGCTCTATCCTCTTTGGATATCTGAAACACATTAAAAAAACTTGGGTATTTACTCAAATATAATATGAGCCTGGATTTAAGATCACCCCCCCTCCCAATATAATAATTAGACTCTATAGATGGAAAATTTTAAAATTTGTTATAATTTTCCATGAAGATGCTGGGGTTGCTTCCACTACAAATAAATGAGCCATTAGCAAAGATTAAAGGCATTTATGTAATGAATGACCAAGCAGACAGGAAGGAGGAAAGGCTTGAGTGGGGGTGGGGCAGGAAGGGAGGTGAACAGGAAGGAATGAGGGAGCAACAAAAGTCAAGGGGATTACTCCCAGGTGTGGTGAAGCACCACCCTCCTGCTAATCCAACACCCCAAATCCACAGTCTCAGGGTTTTCTCTCTGGGCCACACAGTCCTTAGACACTGGTGGGGGGTGGAGAAGATGAAACATCCAAAGTTACACAGCACAGGCCACCACATCTTCCCAAAATGCTGATGGCTCCATACCACAGTCATAGTCCTGAACCCCTGCTGCCCTTAGTGTTGATGAAAGGGGTATGGTGGGTTGGGTCTCTGTCCCATTTGTCTCCAACAGAGACGATCAAAGCCCCCAGGGGGCTCGTCTGCTTGGTTCCAGTGAGAATGGATGCTTGTATCATTTGCAATGACCGTCTTGCCTTTTCAATGGTCTTTCATGGTTCCACCACTCCAGGGTCCTTACTTCTTCAAGGCTGCTGTCTGGTAGCTGCTCCCATTTCACAACCCTGAAGACTGTTTTTTAATCCAAGCAAAAAACAGTAACTCTGGTGGGGAAACATTAATTCAGGTAAACATTAGGGTGAGCATGAGTTGACTTCAAAACTCATTGTCCCTATCTTCCCAAGGGCATCTTCTGCCTCAGGGGCTCATGGCAATTTAAAACAGGACATGTGTGGTAGGCCAGTAGGGGGTGTTTGTGCACTGAGCCACCCACCTCACTGCACCCAACCAAAAACCATGTTCCGAGTGTCTTCCCTGGGGCACCTATGTCTGGCCAACCCCCTTTCTGGAGCCCACTCGCAAGCCTGGGGTAACAGCTGTCACCACCTGGACTCGGGTCTTTGTTAGGGCTCTGTGCCATCCAGGGTACACAGACCCTGTAAACCTTGGGGATGCTTAACCCAGGAGGGGATTTTGGGGTGCTTTTATTAGCCTGAAGCATTCACAAGCAGCCTCTAGTACAGCAAGAAAGGAAAAAGCTGAGCCCACCTTATCAAGCCTAGCAAAGTGAGCTAACGAGGCTGGTCCCTTTCCTCTTAGAAGCACACAGAAAGATGTGCTAAAACAGGTAGATTTAGTGATCAAAGAGGGATAGGGTAAGGATGGAATACAAACAGCAGAATATAGAAGGAAAACCCACCTTGAAGAAATCAATATAGGCTGGTTAGCCTGTTGGTATACGACTAGAACACTTACATCTGACCCTAGCTAGATTTCAGGTAAGTTACTCACATCTACCCCCAGAGAATTGTGGAGGCCCATAGCTGGACTCAGTAACCCAAAGATGTCTCTCCTGCCCACAAGGTGGAGGGACCCTTTAAATAACCTTTCAGACCTCATCACCTGGCCTCAGCCATAAACCAGTATCCTCAGACCACGGCTGATGCTGGCAGGTCAGTTTGATAAATGTGAGCACCCTCAGGTGAGGGGTTGGGGTCACACAGGACAATGAAAGAGTGAGCTCCCCACCTCCCTCAGGAATTTCTCCTGGTTAGGTGGAAACAGCAGCCAGAGTTTGGGGCAGAGGGGCTGGGCAACCTCAGAGCAGGAAGGCAGACAGAGAGGGTGATTTACTGAGGAGTGATTTATCCACACTCTCCACTTGTAAATGGTGCTTTAATTAAGCCAGCCCAGTAGGCTATTGGCTAGCTTGGCAACAGGAGTTCACTGTTGACTCATATCTACCTCTGCTACATCCCCCGTGTCCTCTCCTGCAGTACTGCAACCTAACCATCCATCCCCACTCATGATACGGGCTTTCAGGTTGTGCAGTAATAAGCAGTGACGCCGATGCTCCTCCCTTCAGCAACAGGAAACTTCGTGTCAGTGAGAAGTCTCTGTGGTGCTGCTGCTTGCAAAGACTGCTCTTCCCAGAAAAACTTCTGCTTAGACCCAGACAGGGGTGGTTCTTGCAAGAAGGGATCAGTTGCTCAGTGCTCTCCCTCCCTGCAGCTGCGCACACACGTGCATTCTCACAACGCGAGTGTAAGTTTGTTCAGTCTTCACTTGGGAACTCTGCATTGAGTTCTGGGTGCCTGCAAAGCTACTTTACTGGCAGAAGCACCTGGGTGGACTTGTGCCCATTGTCCTCAGTTGCTGGCCAGCCCCGAGGACAGCGCTGGATTAGCAAGCAGTACAGAGGAGGGAAAAAAAAAAGGGGGGGGGGGGGGG
>NW_005842747.1:352639-365229 GCF_000455745.1 Alligator sinensis
AGGGCTGGGTTAAAAAGACAGACAGGGGAGGAAAAAAAAAAAGGGGGGGGGGGGAGGTTCTGTGTGTGTGCCTGTGTGCACATGTGTACACCAGATTTTGCATGGTTATTTCAATTTAATTTAAAATACTCTTTTGACCTAAACTGAGTTGAGTTTAGGAGATGCTGGTACAGCTCTTGAATAGTATTGAAAAGTAAATAGCAGCGCTTACTGCTTGCTTTTTCTTTTCCCGTTAGCTCTTATTTGAAACTGAAAGCAGAATGCAGGGCAGGACGACACTTTAAACAGTAACTCGTTCAGTCAGTCTCTGCAGTGCCACCCCTATTTTCTGCCTGGCTAGACTAAACCAACTAACTACCTCTCTAGAAATGACAGCACAGCTCTCAGCCTGGGTTGGGGACTAGACTGTTACACTCTCATGCAAGTGATGTGAATTCCCACAGGGGAAGGGAGCCTGGTCCCAGCACCACACAGTCTCAGGTGGGTCTTCTCACCGCTATGTTGCTGGGCCAGAAGTGGGAGAGATGGATACTCTCACTTGCTTCTTGGTCAGCTTCAGCTTGGGGACTTCACACTGCATTCATGTGAGTGCTCAGTGGAGAAGAACCATGGCCAAGCGGACATGGACTTGTACTGAATGGCTACCAAGCATGTGCAAGAGCTGCACAGGGGGCACATCTACACATTAGTTAATATGCTGTAATTGTGGTGAATAAAGTTTAATGCCTGTAATCACAGATACTAACTTAATGTGCCATAGTTGATGCTACCATGCATTAGTGCCAGCTCATGCTTTTTAAGTGAAGCTAATGCTCAGTAGACAAATTCTACTGTGCATTAACGCATTAGCACATTTTTTTCATGCTGCACTAATGCACAGTACACTTGGTCTAGTGAGCTGTTAGTATCTCATGTAGACATGCCCAGGGTGTAACAATAACTGTGTACATGAGACTCAGGCCTTTACCTGAGACTAAGGAGAATGTTGTTGGATGAAAGACACAGAAAGTGGTAGTGGCTGTCAGTACTAGTTAGGCCTGGAGAGGTTAGAGAGAGTTGGGAGGTGGGTGACAACGATGACAGAGGGTTGGAAAGAAAGTCTTACGAGAGGGGCTGAAGGAGCTGGGCATGTCCTGGTAGTAGAAAAAACAGTTTAGAGGGGACATGAGAGCAGTTTTCAAATACCTGAAGGCCTGGCATGGCGAAAAAGGAAAGCAAGTTTCCTCTCTTGCTGCAGAGATGAGGACATGGACCACTGGCTTGAAGTTGCAGCAAAGCAGTTTTAGATTGGACATCAGGAAAACCATCTTCACTGTAAAACAGCGAGGCCACGGAATAGATGCTGAGGGAAGGGGTGGACTCTCCATCATTGTGGGTGTTGAAAAGATGTTGAACAGGCAGTGGGATGATCTAGGTGTAGCTCTGCATATGTTCTACTACGGGTATTTCCCAGGTTTCTGGGCTTTGCTGGTTGCCACATGGGGCCAAGAAGGAATTCTTGCCCCACCTCCGCCGTACTGCTACGTCAGGGATTTTGTAAGCCTCCCTTTGAGGGGCTGGGTACTGTCTGCAGCCCTGCCTGGGGACTTTGACTGGGCTGCACCAACCCTCCTTCTGGGACTTAAAGCTGGAGGTTCCTGGCTAGAGGGTCTTGCCCCTTTGCTCCAGGTCAGACTGGTGCTGCATTTGGGGTCAGAAAGAAATTTTACCCCTAGTCATATTGCTGAAGGCTGTGAAGATCGTTGCCTTCTTTTACATCAGGGCATGACCCTCCTCCTGGGATCTCTGAAGCAGTGGAGTTAGGTGCGGGCTGTGATGTCTTGTGTTGTGTTAAGGTTGTGTTAAGGCTGACTATGTAGTTTTGCTAAGAGGTTGGACAGTAGATTTGTGTGGGATGGGTTGGCCAGGGTAGACAGTGGAAGCAGGGCTCACGTCCCACAGAGCAGCAACACACTTTGAGCCACACAAAGTCAGGCTCCCTCCTGCTTGTTCTCCTTCTGTCCCCAAGATGCCGTCCCTCTTTTTTCCCCCTGACCTGGCCACACCAGGAAGGTGCTCTCAGCCTGGCTGGGTGATTAGGCTGCTCCACTGTGATGTGGGAGGATCCCATGCCCTTATGAGCAGGTGATCCTGGGACCTGCACTCCCCAGTCTCTCCTGTCCCCTTTTGCCCTGTTCTAACCACTTGGCTACTGGGCAAAAGATCAGACGGGGGTCCCCTTCTCCTGCTCTTTGGTCAGTACAAGTTTGCACTATGCCTCTGTGCATCCTCAGTGGGGCACAGAGTGCAAATGAGTGCAAACGGATCTAGGCCTCTACAATGCAGCACTAAACAGCTGCCAAACAGGTGCTGTAGTTGCAAAGAGTTAAACTGTGACTGCTTTCAGGAGGCTCGGGCCCTTAAATGAATCCTGGAATCCGAGAGAGGGAGGCCAGGACGAGACCCCCGGAGGCCACATCTAGCCTAACCCCTGCCTGAGGCAGGATCAACCCTGTCCAAATCGTGCCAAGCAAATCCAGTCTCTAACCCATGAGTAAAACTGCACAGAAAACCCTGACACAACACAAGATGTTTCCACCTGAGATTAAGAATGTAGTGGGGTGACTAAAAACTGTGGAAGTCCCTGATGTGTCTTAGCAGCGAAAGAGGAACTGCCCTAAACATGGATGAGATCTTAATATTAACTGATTTAAAAGAAATGAAAAAACAAAGCTCTCAGTAGCTGCTGTCAAGAAACTTCCAAATGGGTTTTAACTTTCCCCAGCTCCAAATCACTCCCTCTTTCTGCAGCTGCAACGTCTCTTTGTGAGGCAACCTCTCCTCCCAGGGCAGTTTTTTCTCTGTGTTTTCTCTGACTTCTGTGCAGTTACAAAAAGGCTTTCTCAGAAGCCTAATGCTTTTACTTTTGTTCTGTAGGTGACCACCGACACCACTATGGGAGGAAATGCAAGTTCAGTGAGTATCACACCAGGCCCTTGTACTGCAAATTCAAGCTCAGTGGTTCTCAACCTTTTTAGACTCAAGGCCCTCCTCAGAAAACACCAGCTCTCAGCATTCACTCCTTTGTTGACTCCAGAAAAACACTAGGGCAATTCTTCTGTTGCCAGGAACTCAGCAAGGCGGCAGCAGCCAGAATGGTTTGGATGCTCTGCATTCCTATTTGAAATCTCTGGGTTTATCTCGTGCATGATGCTAAGGTGTCTGCCCACCTAACACTGTAAATCCTGCCTGTCCCCTTGTGGGACCCTGGTTGAGAACCACGGTTCCAGCACATGGGAATTTGGGGGGTTGTGTCTCCAGGGAGATCAGCTTTGTGCTGTGGCTTCATGCCATCTTTGCTCTAGTCCCTAGCCCCGCACCAGGGGTTGGATGTGATGGAGATGCTGCAGGGAACAGCTCTCTGGGAGCTGTGTCTGGGCAATGGGGATGAGGGTAGGGTGTGATCTAACGTTCAGCTCCAGTCATCCCTGGTTTGTGAATAGAGGGGCTCCTGAGTGCTTCACAGGGGCATTCATGCAGGGGGGCTGGGAACTTGTCTCTGTACATTCCTGTTTCACCTGCCCTGTATTTCTGTGTTGCAGCTTTGTATTAACCTCATTTCATTTTTTCAAACAAACTTTTCAGCCAGAGATATTGCAAGAACAGGAAAAAGGTAAGGAAACAGCCTGTGCGCTGCTCGTGTTCTTGCATTTCTTCTCAGCTCAAATTTTCCTCTCATGAACGTGGAAGTCTAGATGTCCCCAGGACCTTATCCCTGCTTTAGAAATATCTCTGTCCACCCAGTAGACTTCCCCCGGGTTCCATGGTTCCCTTGCCTTAACCTCTGCAGCAAATGCTTTAAACAAGACGTGCAAACACTGATGATTTTCAGTCCTTGCCTTTCCTAGTCAAGGGTGGCAACTGGGCCAACTATCTCATCTTTGCTGTCAGACGGGCACAGAATACTCCTTTCTAAAAATACTTAGAGTGGGAGCAACCTTTTTGGCAGGCGGCCACAATGTAATCCCTGCCCCCACTAAGTGCCGCTCTGATCCCCCTCCCTGATCTGCTGCTCAGCTTCCTGCTCCCTGCTCCTGTTTCCCCTGCTCCCTGCTGGATCTGCCGCATGCCATACACTGAGGCTGCTCTGGCCGCTTGTGGCACGTGTGCTACAGGTTGGCCACCCTGGTCCATGACTATATTTCAGCCCCTCAACCAGCGGAGCTGCACGGGTGCAAAGATCCTCCCCTTGAAACTCAACCTTCGACGGCTGCAGTCCCTTTACAGACACAACCATTGCAAGGTCAGTAATGCTCTTCTGTTTTCCCAGTCCCTGAATTTCTTCTGCCTTTGCAAACAGCTGGCTCTCTCCAGGCTGCACTTCTGCCTCGTGGCTTCATGGACAGGGTGGGGAAAATGGTCTGGGGCTCAACGCAGGTGTTCGCCGCACTTTTTACACTGTGGGCTGGGACATGAGCACTGTGGAGGGAAACTCTCCTCTGCAGCTAGACCGCGGAGCCCGAGCAGGGAGCTGCAGAGAACTTTGTGCATGGGGGAGGCTGGTGCCCTCAGCATAGTGATGCAGCCCTGCCAAAAGGCCTTCAATCCCTTGATTCCCCCATCAGCTTCTCCACCTGGGAGAGAGCCCCGGGCATCTCGCCATCACCTTGCCCTGTCTGGAGCTCCTCCAGCAGTTTCTTCCTGTTAGTTCCTCCCTTTCCCTTTACTGTTTCCCTGCTGCCTACTCCTGATTTTCCTCCCTTCTTTGCCCATTTCCCCTTTTTCTATTTTCACTACCTCTTCTTCTCTTTCACAGTCTTTTTCCCAGTTCTTTTCCCCTCACAACTATAACATTATAGGCAAAAGGCCTGTTTCTCATGGTACAAAACGCCCCAGTCTCCAGGTAAAATCAGTGGTCACTCACTTGCTTACATGACTGAAAATCCTGTTCCAGTTAAAATCCTGGCAGCAATGCGGTAAAGGTCTGGGGGTGGCAGTGCACTGCAGAGGCAAGGTGAGCCAGGAGTGTGATGCTGCTGCAAAAAACCAGCAAATACAATTTGGGGTTGCATTACCAGAAGTGTTGTAGCAATGAGGAGAGAGCCCAGCTCTGCTGGATGCTGATTAGACCTCAGCTGCAGGATGATGTGATGTTCAGGGCTCTGAATTTGAAGGAGGGGGTAGAGACATTGCAGCAGATCCTGAGACGAGTGACAGAGAGGGAAAAGGGGCTGGAAGTATATTTCATTTGGAGAAAAATTGATTCCAGGGTGACAAGACAGCAGCTTCTCAGTACCCGAAAGGCTGCCATAATGAAGACGGAGGCACATAATCCTCTCTTGTTATGAGGGGCAGGACACATGGCAGTGGCTTAAACTGCAGGTGACCAAATTTAGGAGAAATATCAGGAGAATTGCCCTAAGCGTGATCACAGCAGTGGATGGAACAATCTGCTGAGACAGTTCAGGAGTCTCATTAGGAGGGGTTTCCGAGATGAGGCTGGATGTACATCAATCTAGGGTGGCTGAGGAACAGGGAATCCAGCCTTTATATCGGGGTGGTGGAGGACAGGATGCCTCAAGGTGTCTTTCAGTCCAGGGCCCCTGTGACAGCTGGGGCGCCCACCTTCTAGCTCTCCAGTGCATCTGTCTGTTAGTCCCATATTGCTGCTGTGATACCAGGGAGAGCTGAGCACTGCCTTGCCCCACTCCAGCCCAGCTGTCCCTACTCTGTGCAGGGGGGCTGTCTGGGAGGTGATCCAAGGCCTCCAGGGACAACTGGCTGACCATGCTCACCCCCCCCCGTGCTGCCCAGCCCCCACATGTCCAGCACCCCCAGGCCAGTGAGCTAAGCCCTCACAGCATCTCGAGGAACAGAAGCAGAAACCTCACAAGCAGCTGCTGTTACTTGACTGCCTTTATGGTGACCCGGTGACCCTTTCTCCCCACAGGCCCAGGCTCCAACCGCCAGTGCCCCAGGAAATCTGAGCTGAGGATTGTTCTCGTTGGTAAAACTGGATGTGGGAAAAGTGCAACAGGAAACACCATCCTGGGGGGAAAGCCTTTTGTGTCTAAAATCACAGCTGGATCAGTAACAACAAAGTGTACTAAGAAGATGAACATGCAGGATGGCAGAAACCTGGTGGTGGTTGATACTCCTGGTTTATTTGACACGAAAGTTTCTTTAAATGAAACTGCAAAAGAAATAGGGCGCTGTGTGGTTGTCTCCTCCCCAGGTCCCTATGCCATCGTTCTGGTCATGCAGCTGGGGCGTTTCACGGAGGAGGAGAAAGAGACAGTTGCTCGAATACAAGATATATTTGGGGAAGAGGCTGTTCGATACATGATCTTCTTATTCACCAGAAAGGACGATTTACAGGGGGGGAACTTAGAGGACTTTTTAAAAGCACTTGATGACAAAGATCTCCAGCAGCTGCTGGATAAATGTGGAAGGCGCTGCTTGGCTTTCAACAACAGAGCAACCGGACAGGAACAACAGGACCAGGTCTCTGAGCTGACGGGAATGATCGATGCGATGGTGGAGCAGAATGGAGGTGATCACTACACCAATGACATGTATGAGTATGCTCAGAGGGAGCTTCGAGTGAAAATGGAGGAGCTCAGGAAAAACTACACTGAGCAGATGGAAAGAGAAAGAGAGGACAAGAAATCTCAGCTGGATGAGGAACATAAGAAGGTGGATGAGGGATTAAGGGAGAGAATAGAGGAGTTAAAAAAATGCAGCCCAGTTGATCAAACCACTTTATCATGCCTAGAACAAGAAGCCCAAGAGAAGAAGGAAGCCATTCAGCAAAAAATGGAGAAAGAGCTACAGGAAATTAGTGACCGCTACCAGAAACGTCTAAATAACCTCCGGGAAGAAGCTGACAATGATGTTTCTATAATAGAGTTTGTTTTAAAGAAATTTGAAGCGATATTTTCAAAAATCAAAAACTGGTTCAAATAATAATGATTACATTACCATAAGTTCTGTTTCTCAAATAGTGTTACCTTAAGGCGTGTGTAGACGAAACAGAGGCCCTAAATTGAAGAGGTGGGTTTTAAAAAACACCACTTTAATTTAGGGCTGATTAAATCCCCGTGTCGTGCACACCCCCCACTGACTTGCCTGCCTCTCTGGCAGGGAGGGGAGGGTGAGCTGCTGGAGGGTGAAGTGGTCCCTGGGCTGCGGAGGGGCTGATGCTTTCCCCCATGGCAGTGGTGCCCCCCTGCCCCCAGCATCCACGGGCATCTGGCTCAGGTGGTCCTGGGGGAAGCACAGCCATGGAGGCAAGCACCAGGCCCCCACACAGCTCAGGCAGGCAGGCAGGCTCCTGGTGGGGGGGTGTTGGAAATCAGGCTTGCCGCTTTTCTTGGGCAGAGCTACTTTCCCAGGCTTCCTGCACAGTCGCGGAGCTGCATGGAGCCTGGTGCTTTGCTCCGTGGCTGTAGGGGCAGCAAATTAAAACTCCTTGAAGTTCTAGTTTGCTGTGCCCCAAGTCATTTAAGGTGCATTATGCCACCGAATTTCCTGCAGCAGCTTGAATTAATGTGCAATACACCACTGAGGGGTGCAAACACTGACACCATTAAAGTGGTGCAAAAACATTTAGCCCTCTTTAAAGTGAGAGGCATGTGTGCACAATGTTTTGTCTACACACGGTCTTAGTTCAGTCATCATAAGTAGGTTTTGCTTCCTTGAAAAACTTTAACACCCCCTGGTAATTCTGTGTAGTAGATTATCTGTGTATAAGTTTTTTTAGTCATCTCCCAACACAGCCTGTGGCCAGTTTCTACATGGTCTGGAAAAAAATTGGACTGTTATGATTTGTTCTTTATTAGTGTGACTATAGAAAAAACCCTTGCAGACCTGACAACCAGCATGACCAGCAAAGTAAAGGAGCCATTACCATGTTCAGCTAAATTAGGAATGAGATTAAATTAAACAGAGCACAAGGCCTGAAAGGAGACATTATAAGGGAAGACCATGCATGATATAATCCAAATATTCTATATTGTAGTTTTATTTTATGGTAACCGAGGTAACCACATGTATTAGATGCTGTTTTGATGTAACAGATATATTTCTGTTAAGATTCTTAGATAAATTGTAAAAACAAAGCAGCCTTTTTTATGGAACACAGTGCATTTTGGAGAAGAGAAAACAGCCCAGTGGCAAATAATATCCCAGAACGGTGAAGGAAGGAGACAAGAAAACCTTCCTCCCAAAGTGTAACTTGCACAGACAGACATAACAGGTGGATATATATCTTGCTGGGATCACTTGATCTCAGCTGACTTCCTGCCTGTGGTGGGAGGGCTGGACGCAGTGATCTCATGAGGTCCCTTCCAGCCCCTAATGTCTATGAAATCTATGCATCCAACTCCTTTTACGGCCACAAGAAAACTGGTTCAGTCCATTTCCAAAAGTTTTGGTAACAAAAGCACATTGTAATTAAACCAATCTGTTATTAGAATATTAAAACCAACCACCTACAAACATGGGCCTTTCCAGGCAGTAGAGGTAAAAATCTGTGTTGTGCCATCATGGGCAACCAGATGGACTTTGGGATAAGCGTTAGTTTCTCTTTTTGGAGGTGCAAGCAATAAAAGTTTGGGCTGCAGACCTGTTTCTGCCTCTTTTATCAGTAGCCAACCTGCAAGGTTACCTGCGATCCAGGAAACAGGGCACAGAACGACTTCTACCTGTAACCCGAACCCTGCCACAGGCCATTCTTCCCATATTGCGCTCCCTGTCTCAGGCTTGAGTTTAAATCTCATTCTTTGGCCCCCAAACAGCAGGAGCTGAGTGCCACTCCAAATTTTGCATATGTTCAGGGACCTGTGGTAATAGTTGCCCCATTGGAGATGGTTTGGGTAGTCCTTTTTACATGGTTTATGGTGAAAAGGTACCTCCATGTCCCCTTGTCTTACCTGTGATCATGAGTGATTTAAGGTCTGTCTGAACTAAAGCCAGAGTCCTGGAGAAGTATCTGGAAGGTACTTCCAAAGGTCACAACTAGCCCAGACCCTTGCCTGAGTCAAGATCAGCCTTGTCCAAACCATCCCATACAAGTCACGGATGGCATGGGGAAAGTAACCAGTGATTTAGCATTTAGTGTCCCTCATGACACTAGAGGTAAGGGGCACACAATGAAATGTTTAAGAAGCAGGTTTTCTTTCTTTTTTTAAAGACAGATGTTTTTCCATACAACGGGACAGGTGCTCTTCCCTGTCTAAGCACATCGGTCGATTTAGATGCCTGAAGATGTAGTTACACCTTACCCTTAGCACATGCTAACATCAAGGACGGTTACTTGGGGTTGAAGATGACATGTGCTTTCATCACTCACACATGAAGGGCTCATACCCTGTCAGGTACACTGCTCTGACCTGCCTTGGAGGGCTGGTGAGTAGGGCCATGGCTAGGAGCCACGTTGACTTTGTGTCTGCCAGTTTGCCTGCTCTCTGGGGCAGCATAGGTGGCCCAAATTTGAACCATTCCAGCCCCTGCCTGTCCAGATGGTGTCCTTGTCACCACCTCCTGGCCTGGATCAGACCCATTGCCCAATCCCTACCTACTTGGATAGGGTCCGTCACCCTGGACCAGGTTTGCAGCTCCCCTTCCACCTGGGATCGGGCCCACCAAAGCCCAACGCCAACCCGGATTAGGCCCAACACCCAGGAGAGGGCTTGCAGCTCCCGTTTTCTGTCAGCCTACATTGGGCCCACCACCCACCACCCTGGATTGGGCCCTCCTGGAGAAGCTGGATCTGTGATAAGATACAGGACCTGTGCGTGCGGTGGTTGTCCAGAGTGCAGACTCACTTCTCCTGATGCTCTCTACAGAGGGGTGGGTTTTCTGGGTTGGTGGTAAGGTGTCTCTACAGCTGGACCACCTCCCCCTAAAGCTGATCAGAGGCAGCCTACTTCTGCCGGGTGTGCCCCCAGGTGT
This sequence comes from Alligator sinensis, assembly GCF_000455745.1. Lineage (NCBI taxonomy): Eukaryota > Metazoa > Chordata > Crocodylia > Alligatoridae > Alligator > Alligator sinensis. The sequence goes on from NW_005842747.1 coordinate 362,573, forward strand.
AGTTGTGGCACCAGAGCCTCCTGTAAACTGTTATTTAATGCCAGAGGAATGGGCTAGGCTGGTGCGAGAAGATAGATGTATCTCCTGTCTAGCTGGGAGTGGCATGCCTGATGTGTGCTTCTGCTTTGACAAAGATACACGTGGTGACATCATCAGGGTGGTACAGGCTTTCTGTTTTTTGAAGAAAGGGCTTGGTCACCAATATCTCCTCTCCTGGCTGATTTGATCCTGCACCTCAAGGGTGATGTTGAAGTCCTCAGCAAGGACCAAGCTCTCAGAAGGACTACAGCCGCTGAGATAATTTGGTCTGGGGCTCAGGGGATTGACACAGCTGGCTGCCGGCTGACAGAACTGTATCATCTCTGAGTTGTTGACACAGAAACTAGTCAGGGATGATCCAGGCTTAGTGATGACTATGTCCTGTGATGGATATTTCCCAGGCTGCTGGGCTTCGCTGGTTGCCATATGGGGCCAGGAGGGAATTCCTGCCCCACCTCTACACTACTGCTGCATGTGTCAGTGATTTTTTAAGCCTCCATCAGAGGCACTGGTTGTTGGCTGCAGCCAAGGCTGGGGACCGTGACTGGGCTGTGACAATGCTCCTGCTGGGACTTAAGTAAGTAACAGTCTCCTCTCCACTTCCCCAGCACTTGGGATATTGGAGTCAGCACGTACAAGTTCTGGATGAAGAAGGCCAGCCAGCACATTTGCTTTCTCTCTGTAACATTGCAGCAGCAGCTTTGTTCCTAACATTTGGTTCAGCCTTTTTTCCTCTAATTGTTGTAAAAGAGGCCAGAGGAATTCAATCACTACCTACCTTTGTTTTTCTGCATCACCTCAGAGAAGAAATGTCTTTCAGTGTCTCAAGATCAGACCAACTTCTGTGTCAGCTTCTGCTCACTTTGCAGCTCAGAGGGATGCCGGTGAATGGTGTATGCTTCTGTACAGTCTACGTTTCAGTGATCAAATGCATAAAAGATGTACACAGACTGTGCTGAAAACCAGCGAGTCACCTCAGGACCAAGGATAGCGCTAACATGGCCAATCCAGGGCTAAATCATTCTGGTTTTCTTATGATCTATACTTTCCTCCCTCACCTAAAAGCTGATTTTTATGCTGAAAGTGCTGTAAATCTTGTGGTCACTGATGCCCAAGGTGCCATCCATTTCTACATTCTCTACCAAGTCATTTTCTCTGTTTGTGAGTGGTATCTCAAGAAAAGCATGGCCCCCAGTTGGCCACTCCAACACTTGTACCAGGAAGTTGTCCTAAACACCCTCCAAAATCTTTCTGGATTACCTGTCGGCGCTGCTGTATTGCCCTCCCAGAAAATGTCAGGGGGATTGAAGTCCCTCATGAGAACCAGGGCCTGTGATTGGGAAACTCTCAGTAGCTGTTTAAAGAAAGCCTGAGCCACCTCATCCTCCTGGTTTGGTGGTCTACAGCACAAAATCACCCTTGTTGCTCTCCCCTCTGACGCTAACCCAGAGGTTTTCAATTGGCCTATGTCCAGTTTCATACTGGATTTCTGAGCAATCATGCAGATCTTTTACATCTAGCACAACTCCTCCTCCTCTTCTCTCCTGCAAGTCCTGGTAAAAGCTGAATTATGGTGTATTCTGTTGTTGGAGTAGCTACATGAGCAGTGAGATGCGTTTGTTCCTGTGCTTTTGGGATGTGACAATTAAAAGTTCAGGCTACAGATTTGTCTCCTGCCTCCTTTCTACCAGGGTGGTGGTAATTAAAAGTCCTGGACCTAGACACCTGCCCCTTAACTGAAGGGCCATGAAAGTGAAAGAGATTGCCATTTCTGGGAAATGGTCTGAACAGAAAACACATACCACTTCTGCTGGCTGTTACTCAATTGCTTCTACCACTTCCAGCTTGGGTGGAGCACAAGGTCACCAGTGGATGTGAATGCACTAGCAGAAAGGCTTACAAGAACTTCATAGATTTCATAGATTTCATAGACATTAGGGCTGGAAGGGAGGTCGGAAGATCATCGAGTCCAGCCCCCTGCCCGAAGGGCAGGAAGTCAGCTGGGGTCATAGGATCCCAGCAAGATAAGCATCCAGTTTCATCTTGAAGGTGTTCAATGAAGGCGCTTGAACCACCTCCGATGGCAGGCTGTTCCAGACCTTGGGGGCTCGGACAGGAAAGAAATTCTTCCTTATGTCCAGCCTGAAACGGTTTTGTAGTAGTTTATGACCGTTCGACCTAGTCGTCATCCCTTGGGACGCTCTGGTGAACAAACGTTCCCCCAGATACTGGTGGTCACCCCTGATAAACTTGTAGGTGGCCATCAGATCACCCCTGAGCCTGCGCTTTTCCAGGCTAAAGAGCCCCAGGGCTCTCAGCCTGTCATCGTAGGGTCTGCTTCCCTGACCTATGATAATGCACGTGGCTCTTCTCTGGACTCTCTCAAGCTGCTCCACATCCTTTTTGAATTGTGGAGCCCAAAACTGGACACAGTACTCCAGCTGCGGCCTCACTAAGGCCGAGTACAGGGGGAGAATGACGTCCCGGGATTTGCTTGAGAAGCATCTATGGATGCAAGCCAGCGTTTTGGTCGCTTTACTAGCCGCCGCATCGCATTGCAGGCGCATGTTCATCTTGTGGTCAATGATGACCCCCAAGTCTCTTTCTTCCATAGTGCT
>NW_005842747.1:365418-367831 GCF_000455745.1 Alligator sinensis
GGAGCCAATTTTCCAGCCAGTGGATCGTGGTGGACCCAAGGTGACAATTGGCCAGTTTCTCCAAGAGGTGATCATGGGATACCAGATCGAAGGCTTTTTTGAAGTCAAGATATATGACATCAATCTCTTCTCCCTTGTCCTGGTGATAGGTCACCTGGTCATAGAAGGAAATGAGATTGGTCAAGCATGACCTGCCCACGACAAAGCTGTGCTGGCTATCCCTTAAGATGTTGGCATCGGCCAGTCCATTAAGGATGGCCTCTTTAATAAACTTTTCTAAGATCTTCCCCGGGATAGAAGTCACTCTTCTTGCATGCTGATGATAAAGTGCATCTTCCTTTTCTTGACCTAGAGACTCAAATATCCAAACCAGGCTCAGAGCACAGTGGCTGGTTAACATGGTGCTGCTTTTTCTATAGAAAGCAAAGTTTGTTGTGCTAAGAAATAGGCCTGAGGGGAACATACAGTATAAATTTCCACTTATCCCCATGGACAATGTAAAGGGTAAAGAGCACAGTGATGGGGAGCACAGGTTTAATAACCCCATCTCCCACATCCGTGGTGGGTGAGATTGATCAAGGGTGAGGCCAGGCTCACTGAGGAGCACCGAGGCAGGGTCCAGGTTGGTGGAGGGACCTGAGGTGGCACCCATACTCCACAGTGGATGTCTGAGGCTGTATCAAGTAGCCAGCATGAAGCTCCAGGGGGGTGGGGCCCTGAGTCTTGGGGAGTTATTAAGGAAGCTCCTGGGGCTAGGGGTAAAGGGATTGCCCAGGGAGGGCTTTGGGACAGGGCTCGAAGCACCAGGAGTGTGGAAGGGGTTGGAGCCCTGAAAGGGTATGTGCGGGATTGAGCCTAGTGTGTGGGCCCAAGGCCCGGTGTATGTTGCTGTGTATGCATGTACAGAGTAAACCCAGTGTGAGGGTTCTAGGACCAGGAGCTCTGGTGGGGAGTGAGAGTCCTGGTGAGACTTTGGAGCTTGGGTCCCAGTGCTAGCTATCTGGAGGGAACACCTGTGAGGCTTGGGTTGTGGTCTAGGGGAGGAATGGAGCCACAGATAGTGCCCCCTGGCATCGGGAAGAGAAAACAGTCAGCCTTCTGCTGGTGTAACATCTTAATCATTTTCCAACAAGGCGTGGCAGTAGAGAGAGGGGGGCAGTTAGCCCAGAAACAGGTGGGTGGGCTAATGTCTGACCAGCCCTAGGACCAGCCCTGGGAAGGCCCACTTGTTACACTCTGCCACTGCTGCCACAAAAAACAGGCCAAGGCCCAGGAACTAGGCCATCCCAAAATAGATGTACTCCCATGGCATTTAGTCTGTTTTTCAATAGGTTGGAGCTGGACTCCCTTGCATCATTTTCATATGTCTGTTTATTGTATTCAATAGGAGCATACATGGTAATTTCATGATGTAACTGCAAGATAATCAAGCATGGTACCGAGCACACCCCCAGGCATCATCTGCTCATAATAGGGGAAATCACTGTGTGAGTTGGCAGCAATCCAATCCATCTTCAGACCCAGCCACTTGGGATGGCCATGATCTGATCCAGAGCTCCGGACCGGCTTTCTGCTTTGATCTGGCCGAAGCGGCTCTGCTGCTTCGGAGATGCCTTGGAGATCTGGCTATAGGGTATAATGGAAGATCTATAACTTTGTTGTTTTTTGTATAATTTGGATGAAACATGCAGGGTTGGTAGCCTCTGCTAAGAGCATAAAGCCTGGCAAGTTTCAAGAAGATCGGTGCAGGGGTTTGGGGGTAACTGTACCCCAAATTCTTGAAAGCCAAACTCATGTCACGGCTATGTGTTACAACATGGGGATCAAAACTGCAGAGTTGGTAGCTCTTTCTGAGGCCACAAAGCCTGCCAAGTTTCAAGAAGATCGGTGCAGGGGTAGCGGGGGAACTGCACCCCAAGCTGCTGACAGGCAAAACTCAGGATCTGGGTGGGTGAGACTGTGTGTGTGTTAAGGTGCACCCTTCCTGGCGCTGGGGGCTCTGCACAATACAGCAGTGTGCCCCACTGAGGCCTTCTCCTCCCCTACAGTCTCACGACCAGTCTTCCATTTTTTGTGACAACAGGTAAAATAACTTAGCTGGCTCAACACCAGGAGCATCATCATCAGCATCAACGTTACCCAAACAGAAGTGTCACAGAGCCTGTCATTTTATAAAGGAATTGACAGGAAGAAGTAAAGATATTGTGCTGTGTTGGACATATGATGTTATTCATGGAGTGCGATGGCTTCTCTTGTGTTTTTATGTCTATGTGTGCATTATGAAAAAAAAGGAGTACCATATTTTCATGCATATATCCCGTGGGTTATACAAGATTTTACAAAAAAAATGGATGGGTGTGGGCTATGCACAGACTATTTTTTGAAAGGGGTCCAGGGCGGGGGGTGGTGGCGC
>NW_005842747.1:367866-368237 GCF_000455745.1 Alligator sinensis
GCTGGGGGCGTGGGTGGGCTGGGGGGCTGGGCTGTGCTGCTGCCACCGCGGGGGCCCGGGTGGGCCGGGCTGTACCACCACCACTGCTGCAGGGCCCTGGGCAGGCTGCGGGGTGTGGGGAATACAAGGGTGTGGGCTATCCACGGAAAATGTTGCGAAAATGCAATTTTCCTCAGGTTATGCATGAGTGCAGGTTATATCCGTGTGCGCGAAATATACAAAAAAATATGGTACGTGAAAAGACTGTATCTTTGGAAGCTTTAGGATTGAAAACCCCTTTGTCAGGCTGAGGAAGCACCTGCAGTTGTTACTGGATGGAAGGAATAGTGAAGAAGCCAGAGGCTGGCCCAGGCCGTAATGCAAGGAAAAAA
>NW_005842747.1:368268-370687 GCF_000455745.1 Alligator sinensis
GATCTGTGCCTCTCTGCACAGTGATAGATAACACTGGCTGGGAAAACACAACTGTCTTTTTGCAAAGTTTCCAAAACAAGTTTCCAAAAAAATAATTCAGAGAAATAAATTGAATTGTAATACTACTAATAATTCAATTGAATAGCTAAGCTAAACTAAGCTAAATTAAGCTAAATCCTAACTACTCCTTTATAACACGAAAAAGCAGCAGACAGGTCTCAGTCTGAGCGATCCTCTCTCACACAGCTACTGACAGGAAACGAGCTGCAAAAGGCACTGAAGGGCTGCAAATAGGGCTTTTAAACTTTTTTTATTCCCACCCCACAGACGCTGCCTTTGGAAAGGTAGTCAGGGAGAAATTCTTCTCACTGGCTACCTACAGATGTCAGTCTTCCCACCCTTCCCTGCTCCCACTCTCCATCCCTCCCCTGCTCCCCCTCCTTCTAATTCCCTCAAAATGGTCAAAGTGGCTCTGAAGCATCTGAAGCAGGCGCCGCACTTCAGGAGGGATGCAGACAGCATGGAGAGGGTCCAGAGGAGGGGCACTCGCATGACCAGGGGCAGCAGGGCAGGCCCTATGAGGAGAAGCTAAAGGACCTGAACCTGTTCAGCCTCCACAAGAGAAGGCTGAGGGGGATCTAGTGGCCATTTACAAACTAGTCAGAGGGGACCAGCAGGCATTGGGGGAGTCGCCATTCCCCCAAGCACTCCTGGGAGTGCTAAGAAATAATGGCCACAAGCTGGCGGAGGGGAGATTCAGACTAGACATCAGGAGGCGCTACTTCACTGTCAGGGCGGCTAGGATCTGGAACCAACTTGCAAGAGAAGTGGTGCTGGCTCCTACCCTGGGGGGGCTTTAAGAGGAGGCTAGATGAAAACCTTGCCGGGGTCGTGTGACCCCAGTACTCTTTCCTGCCATGGCAGGAGGTCGGACTTGATGCTCTGTCAATGTCCCTTCTGACCCGACCAACTATGAAAATGTGAAACTATGAAGCTATGACTACTACTGCCAGGTCCTTCTTCCCCAGGAGGTGGAAGGTAGACCACGGTCTCCCTCCAGGACAAGGGAGGACTCAAGGACCTCCCTTACTGTCCAGCCCAGGGGTTGGACCAAGGTGGTCAAGTGCCCCAAGGCCTGCTGCACCAAGGCCCCTGCCCTGCTGGAGCTTTGCAACAGGTACGAACCTCTTGCAGCCCCAGCAGCGCCTGCTAAGTTGCCAGCTCCAGCAGGCACTCCAGGCACAACTGCCGCTACCGCCCCCGCCCTCCCTAAGACCACACATCCTGAGGGGGTGCTGAGGGGGTAATCTGCCACCCCGACCTCTTAGCCTGGGAAGTTTGCTGCTTCCCAGGAGCCAGAATCTGAGACATTGTGGAGAAGATCCCTAAGCTCCTCCAGCCCACTGACCACTACCCTATGCTCCTTATCCATGTGGGCACCAATCACATGGATCGGAGCACTCCCAGCCAGGTCATGAATTGCTACAGGGATTTGGGAGCAGGGCTAAAGGGTCTGGGGGTGCAGGTGATGTTTTCTTCGATCCTCTCAGTCTTGGGCTATGGGCTGAGGAGGGAGAGGAGGATCCAGGTAGTAAACCAAAGACTCTGGTGCAGGTGTCTTTGGGAAGGATTTGACTTCCATGATCACAGTCTTCTCTTTGGTGAGAGAGTCAGTGAGCTGCTGGGAAGGGACAGCCTCCACCTCTCTCCACTGGGGATGTGACAGCTAAAAATTGTGCCTGTGTGATAAAGGTACTTGCTGAAGGCTCTATGAAGATTAGACCAAGTGTTTTTCTGTATTTGTTTAGATATTAAGCTATATGTTCTTGCTAAAAACCTAATTAAAGTTTAAGATGTAGTGAGGCCTTGTATAAAGTAAGCCCTGGTAAATTTAGCAAAGCCTTGAAGGAGTAAGAACCTGTGGTGTAGTTAAAATTACCTTATCAAAGGAATGCAAGGCTTGTACTGCTATTGGTCAGTCAAAGGACAGTTGAAGTAAAAGGAATCTGAGTACTTGTACGTTATCAGAACCATTCAGAAGCTATAAATTGGCTGGAATATCTGGAAACCATTCAGAAGGAAGATACAGCTCTGTAAAAAGGATTAGTTAGCTGTTGCCTGGATCAGTGGGCCCATGGACCAGGAGCCCAAGGACTGCATTCCAGGGTCCTTCCCAGAACCCTTTGGAAAGCGCTGTTCAGGGACGCCTGACTTCGCTGAGCTTTGTGGAAAGAGAAGCTTGCTGTATATCAGAAATCAGAGGGGACTGCCGATAAGTTGGCGACGTGAATTGTTTTTGTCTGTCATTGTTTGTCTTGTTACTATGCGTAGTTCATAGAGTCATAGATTCAGAGATGCTAGGATCGGCAGGGACCTCAATAGATCATCGAGTCCGACCCCCTGCATAGGCAGGGAAAAA
>NW_005842747.1:371193-388870 GCF_000455745.1 Alligator sinensis
GTAGGTGTGCTGGACATTTTTCCTCCCTAGGTGCAGCACTTTGCATTTCTCCTTGTTGAACTGCATTCTGTTGTTTTCTGCCCACTTGTCCAACCTGTCCAGGTCTGCTTGTAGTTGAGTTTTGTGTCATCCGCAAACTTGGACAGAGGACACTTCACTCCCTCGTCCAAGTTGCTGATGAAGACATTGAAGAGTATCAGTCCAAGGACCAAGCCCAGCAGCACCCCACTGTCCACACCCTTCCAGGTCGGTACCGACCCACCCACCACGACTCTCTGGGTGCGGCCCTCCAGCCAATTCACCACCCACCGGACTGTGTAGTTATCCAAGTCACAGCCTCTTAACTTGTTCACCAGTATGGTGTGGGATACTGCATCGAAGGCCTTCCTGAAGTCTAAGTAAACGACATCAACCCCTACTCCTGGACTCCTGCGTCCAGGTGTTTTGTAACCTGGTCATAAAAAGAGACTTGATTAGTCAGGCACGATCTACCTGCTATGAACCCGTGCTTGTTTCCCCTCAGCATAATTTTTCCTGCCGGGCTCTCGCAAATCTGAGCCTTGATAATTTTTTCAAAGACTTTGCCAAGGATGGAGGTGAGACTGACTGGCCTATAGTTGCCTGGGTCCTCCTTCCTCCCCTTCTTGAAAATGGGAACCACATTGGCCCTTTTCCAGTCCTCCGGGACCTAGCCTGTGCACCATGAGTTGTGTTTTTGTTAAGTCAATAAACCTTTCTTACCTTTCTACCCCCAACCATACCCTCAATCCCGAACCCTCCTCAGATGGCTGGGACAGGGGAGGTGGCTCTTCTCAGCCAGACTTGCTGACCTGTTCCACTGGGATTTAAACTAAGCCCACCGGAGGCTGGGGGACTACCGCCACTGCTGGCCCACTGAGCAACCCTTGCAAAGCCAGCAGGCCAAGGCACTTAAGGGAATCCACCCCTGGCCCAGCCCTGGTGTGAGCTGCATGCAAGGCATAGGCCCCCAAAGGGACACTTTCCTGCCTGTACACAAATGCCAGGAGCTTCAGGAATAAACAGGAGGAACTTGTCCTCCTGCTTAACACAAATAACTATGATGTTATAGGGATAATGGAGACCTGGTGGGACTCCACCCATGACTGGACCACAGATATAGATGACTGTACCCTGTACAGGAGAGAGTGGACAAAAGGGGTGGGGGTGTAGCTCACTATGTTAAGGAAAGCTACACATCCCTTCAAGGTGACATTGGTGCCCAGGGTGGATGACTAGAGACCCTCTGGCTTAAAATCCATGGGGAATGTGGCTCAGTGGACACAATGGTGGGTGTCTACTACAGACCTCCTACCCAGGGTCAAGACATTGACCAGGAGTTTGCCAGGGAATTGGCTGAGGCCACATGCTCCTAGTGCATGGCTGTTATGGGAGACTTCAACTACCCAGACATCTCTTGGGGAGAGTGCACAGACAAATTTGAGTGGTTGCAAAGCTTTCTCTCATGTGTGCATGAGCTCTATCTGCTGTAAGAAGTTGATGGGCTGATGAAAGATAAAGCTCTGCTTGACATAGTTCTTTCAATGGAGAATGAGCTAATCTGTGACTGAATGATCAAAGGGAAGTTGGGTGACAGTGACCATGAGCTGATCCCCTTCACAATCCTCTGTAAAGCTGGCAAGTCAGTCAGCAATATAGAAGTCCTCAACTTCTGGAAAGCTGACTTTGACAAGCTCTGGAGGCTTGTCAGTGAGGCCCTAAAGGACCACAACCCAAAGGGGAGGGGAGTTCAGGATGAATGGTAGCTCCTCAAAGGTGTGATCCTGGAAGTGCAAGCAAAGTCAATCCTGTCTTGGAGGAAAGGCAGCAAAAGGGCACAGCAGCCTCCTTGGCTCTCCAGGGAACTAGTGGACCTCCTGTGTCTAAAAAGACAGACCTACAAAGGATGGAGGACTGGAACCACCACCAAGGAGGAATATTCTGCACTGGTCTGGACCTGCAGGGAGCAAAACAGGAAAGCCAAGGCTGTGCCTGAACTGCAACTAGCTACAAGTATCAAGGACAACAAAAAGTCCTTTTTTAGATATGTGGGGAGCCAGAGGAAAAGCAAGGGCAACATTGGACCCCTGCTAAACCAGATGGGATAACTGATGACTGACACTCAGGAAAAAGTCAACTTGCTAAATGGGTACTTTGTATCGATCTTTCATCAGTCCCATGGGACGCCTCTGCCCACTAAGGGACAGGGAGGCCTGGGTGAGGGAGATTCCTTACCCTCCATCAATGTTGACCTCATGAAGGAACACCTTGAGAGGCTGGACACCTTCAAGTCAGCCAGCTTGGAGTTTGAGAACTCCTGGTGCTCTGGTGAAGTGTCTGAAGACTGGAAGAAGGCCAATGTGGTGCCTATCTTCAAGAAAGGGAGGAAAGTGGATCCAGAAAACTATAGGCTCATCAGCCTGACCTCTATCCTGGGGAAGGTCTTGGAAAAGATTATCAAAGAGGCCATTCTTAACAGACTGGCCAATGGCAGCATCCTGAGGAATAGTCAGCATGGGTTTGTTGTGGATAGGTCTTGCTTGACCAATCTAATTTCCTTCTATGACCAGGTGACCTATCACCTGGACAAAGGAGAAGAGATTGATGTCGTATATCTTGACTTCAAAAAAGCCTTCAATCTGGTATCCCATGATCATCTCTTAGTAAAACTGACTAACTGTGGCCTCGGTCACACCACGATCTGCTGCCTGGGCAATTGGGTCTGTAGTAGGAGTCAGAGGGTGATGGTTGATGGAAGTCAATCATCATGGTGCCCTGTGACCAGTGGGGTTCCTCAGGGATCTGTCTTTGGGCCTATACTATTTAATACCTTCATTAATGATGTGGACATTTGTATCAGAAGTGGGCTAGCCAAATTTCCTCATGACACCAAACTCTGGGTAAAGCATCCACACCTGAGGACAAAAGGGTGATCCAGACAGACCTTGACAGGCTTATAGATTCATAGATTCATAGATGTTAGGGTCGGAAGGGACCTCAACAGATCATCCAGTCTGACCCCCTGCATAGGCAGGAAAGAGGGCTGGGTCTAGATGACCCCAGCTAGATGCCTATCTAACCTCCTCTTGAAGACCCCCAGGGTAGGGGAGAGCACCACCTCCCTTGGGAGCCCGTTCCAGACCTTGGCCACTCGAACTGTGAAGAAGTTCTTCCTAATGTCCAGTCTAAATCCGCTCTCTGCTAGCTTGTGGCCATTATTTCTGGTAACCCCCAGGGGCGCCTTGGTGAATAAAACCTCGCCAATTCCCTTCTGTGCCCCCGTGATGAACTTACAGGCAGCCACAAGGTCGCCTCTCAACCTTCTCTTGCGGAGGCTAAAAAGGTCCAGGTTCTCTAGTCTCTCCTTGTAGGGCTTGGTCTGCAAGCCCTTAACCATACGAGTGGCCCTTTTCTGGACCCTCTCCAGGTTATCCGCATCCCTCTTGAAGTGCGGCGCCCAGAATTGCACGCAGTACTCCAACTGCGGTCTGACCAGCGCCCGATAGAGGGGAAGTATCACCTCCTTGGACCTATTCGTCATGCATCTGCTGATGCACGATAAAGTGCCATTGGCTTTTCTGATGGCTTCGTTAGGAAATGGGCGGATGAGAACCTTATGGTTCTCCACCTTGGGAAGAAAAACCTGCAGCATCTTTATAGGCTCGGCTTTATATGGATGAAAGGGACTTGCGAGTCATGATTGACTACAAGATGAACATGAGCCTGCAATGTGATACTGCTGCTAGTAAGCAAGCAAAATGCTTGCTTGCATTCATAGATGCTTTAAATAAATCCCAGGATATCATCCTCCCATTGTACTCAGCCTTGGTGAGGCTGCAGCTGGAGTACTGGGTCCAGTTTTGGAGTCCGAATTCAAAAAGGATGTGGAAAAGCTTGAGAGGGTGCAGAGGAGAGCCACATGCATGATCAGAGGTCAGGAAAGCAGACTTTATGAAGAGAGGCTGATAGCCATGGGACTTTTCAGCCTGGAAAAGTGCAGGCTCAGGGGCAATTTGGTGGCCACCTATAAGTTCATCAGGGGTGCTATGGGGGAATTTCCAGTGGCATTTGGGGAATTTCCAGGGGGATTTCCATAGCTCAGTCGTGCAGGTAAATGACTGCATTTTCTCCTAAGTGATGATGCACGCTTTTCAAGGCTATTATCCATAAGGGAATAAAGTAGCAATAATGGCATCTTCCAAATAAGGGCATGATTCAAACCTAATATTGTGAGTGGCTCAGCCAACAGTGTAAAGTCTCAACGTGCCCAAACAGCAGTGGAGATGTTTGAGATTGATACTGGGACCATCACCTTCAACTTGATCAGTCAGAGACAGAGGTCGCGACGAGGATTGCACTGGACCATGCCTCACTGAGTCAGCTCACAAACTCAGGGATGCCTGACTTGTGAGAGGCTAACGAATCCTAATTGGACAGAAAGTGCGTATGTTTGGCAACCGGCTCTGACCAATAAGTGCCATTGATATACGTTTATGTTTGTTGTGTTATTGTATGTTATAGTCACATTTTGTATTTTATTGTTATTTGTAACCATCCCTCTGTTGTTGAACATTGTTGTTTAAATAAACCTTCTCCATGATCTAACCGAGAAATCTCTAGAACCTTCTCTTGGATCTGGCTGACTAGTATCAGGCTGCAACATTAAATTGGCATCACGAACAGGATTTCTGGGAGTGGACATGGAGAAGGATTTGGAATGGTCAGTGCTTGCTGTCCTCTTTGGAGGACATGGGTCAGGTTAAGAACTCTGGGTGGGATAAAGAGTTTCTGAGGCCCTGGTGGAATGATCCCAGGGAAATTAAGAATCAGTGGGACCAACTGTCTGCCAGTTGCGGGAAGAAAGGAGGCCCCAAGAAGAGAGCACTGTCTGGTTGCTAGCCACCTGTGTGAAATTAGGGGCAGAGGCATATCAGGAGTCAGAACATAAGAGGTGTGAATTAGAACTTGAAAATGAATGGTTGTGAGAGAAGCTGTGAGAAGCAAACAATCAGGCAAGGGTAGCTGCAGCGACTGCCGGGTTAGGCCAGGAGAAGTTAGAGGCGCTAGCGGGACAACAGGTCCCAAGCACTAGTGGTAAGGGCCTGGGCCGTGCTGCAGTGTATGGCTGATTGTGCCAAAATGAATGACCCTGAACCCAAAAAGGTGTGGCAATGTCTGTATAGACAGAGATTGATGTTAGGGCTATGGGAGGAGAATGATGGGGAGGACAGCAACTCGGAGACCACCACACCACCCCCAACGTACGCCCATGATCCACTCCATGTGGAAGATGGAGTAACTAGGACTAACCCTAGTCCATTGGCCTGTCTGGTAGTTTCCACCCAAGTAGCACAGGGCAGACAGACCGTGATGCAATTAACTTTCTTTTACTTGCACTGACATCCGTGACATAACAGAACAGTAAAGGAAAAACTCCAAAGAGGGAGATTTGGCCTGGCTTGCTTGAGTTTGTTGGGATGGGGGAGATAATGTACTTCTGGCCACCTATGAAGGCGACCTCATAATGTTAGAACCGGGACTTCCCCTCGGACCCCAGATCCAGCCAGGAGGAACCTCCCTGGCAGAGGCCTGCATGTGGGCCTATGGCATACGATATCAGGACTGGGAGGAAGCTCCCGACCCAGAATGGACTGATTCAGCCTAGATGTCTTCCTGTTTCTGGCAGTTGAATATCCGAGAGCTGATCCTTCATGGGTAATGCCAGTCCCACTCTTTGAAAAATCAGAAGGTCGAAACGGAGAGGAATCCTGTTTACAGATGGGTCAGTGGCAGGAACCTCTTGGATAGCAACCGCCATCCGAGTAAGAGATGGACATACTCTTCAGTGCCATGGTACCAAAGCAAGTGCTCAACATGCCAAATTATGTGCCATCATAATGGTAATAGACCATGTCTTAGAGACTGAAACCTTCACCTCTCCTCCCCACATTTGAATTTATACTGACTCCTGGATGTGCTACCAGGGATATGTTTGGCTACCCATGTGGCACGTCAAAGACCGGAAAAGGAAAGGGAATCTGATCTGGAATCATGACCTCTGGAAACACATCTGGGGTGCCACTGCAAATAAGAAAATCATTTTAGAGATTGGATACATTGATGCCCACTCCCACAAGAAAGGAACACACCACTCAGCGGCAGCAATGTGGAACCACAAGGTGGACCAATTGGCCAAAGATCTAAAGGTTTGCACAGCAGAAGCAGAGACTGACATACAACCAGAAACCATTTCACCTTTACAGGACCCGATATTTGTGGCAGCCAACTGGCTTCACCACCAAAATGGACATTATGGGATTCAGGCATTGGTACAACACGGCCTAGAATGGTGCATAGCTATTTCCTGACAAATGGCAACCAACGTTGTAAACCAATGCATTGTGTGTCAGGAAGTTAAAAGGCGTCTGAAGGCACCCACTCAATTTGGGGGCCCACATAGTAAGGAGGGAAAACAGCTCTGGGATGTCTGGCAAATCAATTACATAGGACCCTTGTTGCCCACTGTCTCTAAAAGGCATTTTGTTGTAGTAGAATTGAAGTAGTAAGTGGACTTACCTTCACTCAGGTATCTCGGCGCTGCACTGGAGAGGACACTATCCATGACCTAGGTGCCCTCCTTAGTGCATACCCCAAGCCCCTGGAAATACAGAGTGACAATGGCTTTGGATTTAAGAATCACCTAATAACCAGATGCATGCAAGAGGCCCAGATTCTGTGGACTTACCATTGCATATACAACCCCCAGGCTAATGGCATAGTGGAATGGACCAACTCCATCTTAAAAACACAATGGAAGCTGTTCATGAATTCCAGTTGGTCCTGTTGGGACGATTATCTGCATGAAGCAGTCCGTCTAATGAATCATTGAGTATGTCCTCTGGGATCACCTATTGAACTCGCCTTTGCAGTTAAGGATAGGGAACCCCCAACTGCAAGACATTGACCCCACATTTCAGAAACCCTCAGGCCAGGGGTGAAAGTTAAGGTCTCCTATCCAAATACTGCTGATTGGGAAGGGACAATTATAGCAAGGGGGCAGGGTAACACTCGGTGGGTATTTAACCATGTAGAAACTTCTGAACCTATAACTCTTGTGCCCACAGGATGGATATCCTACTGTGCCTCACCCTCCTAACTACACTCATTGTGACAGAGACTTTAAGTACACCCCTGTGGTGCAATGAGACTAACATGCATGCCTGTTTTTCCTTATCTGGATCATTACGTGGATTCTCAGCGAAACTCAACACCTCATCTTCTATTTCCAAGAACGCTAACCGGTATTATAACTTTACATCATACGTTGCATGGTATAATGTATCTTTTTCCCCTCTCCCCAAAGTGCAACCTTGGAATGTTCCTATACCCTTAGAAAATGTGTGGGCTGCCCAAAATGATATCCCATTCAATTTTCTATTGACCCGATGTCACTATCGCCTGTAATTGTTCAAACAGATGGTGGCCAAAACTAGGGGCAGAGCCAAATAGACTAAAATGAGAGTGGTTGGCCCAATTTACTGCTATGTTTGGAATAGCACAAAGCACCAAGACAAATGTCCAGGTCCAACAACTAAGACAGCAATTGGTAGAGGCTTTCCAGCTGGTGCCACAAGGATTTGTGACAAGTGGGCAGTCATTTCAAAATATAGTCATTACCTTAGAAAAACGCCAAGGGGATCTCCAAAGTTTCCTCAAAAACCTTACCATAAATAATACCCTTCTGTACCCATCTGCTGTATGCTTTGTGCTGCCTGTGTAAGCCTAGCCACCCTTGAACAGCAGACCACCATTGTAACCCAACCGCCAGGGGAGGGCTGTTTCCCCCTCAAAATAGCCAACCAGGGAGACTCATGGGTGATCACACGCATCTGTGGAACCAAAAAGCAAAGTTTAACAAAACTCCAATGGCCCCCTGCAGGAAAATGATTCCTGGCTCCACAATGGACGAGGAGAGCTCAGCGCAGCCTGTAGACTTAGAATCCTGGCTCTGCAGGGTATCCAAGGTGGAATTTGGTGCACAATAGTCCGTCTCTGCCCACTCACCTTCTGGGTCCAGAACCTACAACCAATCAAAGAATGGGTCTATCGTACCAACCAGACCCACACATGTTGGGCCCTACCTCCCAATGTCATGGCATACCTGTCAGGTTCCCAGTTACTAAACCGGTCTGGTTGTGTGCCAGTAAATTCATCAACCTGGTGGGCCATGGAACAGTTAGGAAAGGACTCCTGTGATGCCTCACACCACCATGCTACAATAATCCTCAACTCTACTGAAGAACGGCTAAATTTCATGGCCCTCCGCAGATGACAAAGCATTATGAGCAATTGGTATGAAAAGCGACCCCTGCTGTCTGAGAAATCAGTGGCCCAAGGTTAGAACGTACTGACCAAACAGATAAAGAGCTCCTGTAACAGGGAACCCACCCTGTTACTAAGAGACAGGGTGGCCCCTTTAAGTCCAGAACCTTCCAGTCATGGCCGGCCGGTCAAGTAGGGATTAAGACTCAAGCCCTGCCAGCCGGTCAGGTGACAGGAAGAGGAAGGTCAGGACCCTACAAATGGCAAGTGGAGAAGGCCAGAGGGGCAGCAGGGAGGCAGACTCCCAATGACTATGGTGCCGCGGCTGTAGTTTCTGTCGGAAGACTACACCATGCCCGGAGCCACCCTCACGCTCATCTAAAGTAAGCAGGCATGTTGCCTCCCTTGCTTAATGTTAACACAGGTGGTTTGGGTGAGGCTATTTGGGGAAGAAGGAGGCCTTATTGGGGGCCCACTGTAGTGTGGGGACCCCAGCACCAGAGAGGGCACCTATAATAGCGCTAAATGTTCTGTGGATGCTTCTTGTGCTGGCAGGGATCGGAACAAGTTTATTCCATCTTCTAGTTCTATGAATATTAGAAATTCCTTGAAATTAAGACATGGAAATAATCAGCAGGGAAGGGTAGACCAGTGTGGGGCTGGTGTGCCACCTTTTTGGCAGGTGTGCCAGAAATTACTACAAATGCTCCCTGAGTGCCACTCTGATCCTTTTCCCTTACCCAATCTGCTGCTCTGCTTCCTGCTCCCTGTCTTATCTGCCACCCTGCTGCCTATCCTCTCTCCAGGCTGGCCACACCAAGGTAGGTAATTATAATCAGTATCATTCAATTCAGAGCTCCAAACACATTCCTTTTGCTTGTTGTCAAAGGCAATGCTCAGAGACTAAAAAGACTCGTCTGCAAATACAAATGCTGAATGAACATCAACTGTTTAGTTTCACTTTTGTTAAAAGCCTAATGTTGCCCTATGTGTTCTCACACTAATGGATAACTAGGGAATGCAGACATTCACAGACAGTATGCACTAGTAACTTCCATCAGCCAACAAGACGTCTAAGATGCATACAAGTAATTTCATGTCAGGTATTTCTTAGCAAAGTTTGTGTTCTCGGTTTCAGAAGTTTTATACTTCAGATGCAGAGAACAATGATCAGGGAAACACTTCTCCAGAAAAGTGGTTCTTCTATTTTGTCACTTTTCTGGAGAGATCATCATTTTCCTTGGTGCCTTCAAGAAATGCTTATGTACTCTGCCCCTGGCTGCAGCAAGTTGTATCTATTTCCACACCAGCTCTTGAGCTCAGCATTTACTGGGTGATCTGTGCTCTCACAAGCTCAGTGGCTCCTTTGGTCATTAATATGGACCATTCCAAGCCCCTTATCTGAGCGCTCTTTTTCTCTTAGAGGTGTCTTTTCATGGGACAGAATGACTTAAGGCTTTTGTCTTGATTTTCAAAGCTTGTCATGGGACTGTCCCAATATATGTTAGATAACTGATCTACCTGCATGACTGAGTAGAGGATGCTGAACTTCCTCAGCAAGTCCCCACTCCCCCTGCCCTGTGCAGTCTATGCTTCAGTGCTGCAATGAGGAAAGGTATACACAGTCTGCCCTGGAAGTCGGTGTGCCACCTTAGGGCCAAAAGTAGAGCTAATGTGGCCAGTTTGGTGCTAACTCATTCTGTTTCTGCTGTAATCTAACTCCACCCCACAGCTAAAAGCTTATTTTTCTGTTGAAAGTGCTGCAAACAGGATGGGACTAAATATAAAGACAAAGAAACAACTGTTGAAACCCAAGCAAGAGGAAATCAATGGGCGTGAAGCACAAAAGAAAGAGAAAATATAACCTTTCCCCACTTGCTCTGTGATCAGATCACTCCTATCCTAACAGGCAGTCAAGTCTTTGTGGCCTTTCATCATGGATGTGAAGGTGATATTCCCCAGTCATGTTCATTTGTAGAAGAATAATGTCTATAGTTTGCTCTCTCACCATGTGTTCTCATTTCTAGTGTCATTCAGTCTTGAAAGGCCCCAGGAAGTCACATCTAGTCTAGCCCCTGCTTAGGACAGGATCAACCTTGTCTAAACCATGTCAGCCAAGTGTTTGCCTAATCTTCTCTTAAAAAATTCACTGGGTGGAGATTGCAGAGCCTCTCTAAGTGCTCCAGTGCCTAACCACCCTCATAGTGGGAAAGTTCCTCCCGAGACCCAGCCTAAATCTCCCTTGTAGCAATTTAGGAGCTTGACTTCTTTCTTCTCCCTGCAGCCACCGAGAAGAGTCTATCACCATCCTCCTTGTAACCACCCTCCAGGTATTGGAAGACTGTTATCAAATGTCCCCTGGGTCTTCTCTACTTCAGAATAAATAATCCCAGTTCTTTCAGCCATTCCTTGGAAGTCCCGTTTTCCAGTCTTATAATAATTTTTGTTGTCCTCTACTGGATTCTTTGCTAATTTGCCTTCATCTTGGTATGCGGTGCCTGAAAGTGGACTCAGGGCTCCAGGTGAGACTTCCCCAGGATTGAAGACAGCATGAGAATCACTTCCCTTGACATGCAAGTGGTACTGCTATTAATGCAATTCAGGACACCATTGGCTTTTTCAGAACAAGAGTGCACACCTAGATCATATTCAGCTTGTGGTTCATCATCATATTTGAGCCCTTTTGAAGAACTCTGATTATTGAGCAGGCTGGCGGTGAAGTTAATTGAAGACAACATAAAATTTGTCCTACCCCCGTACTCTATGCAGCTTGGGGCTACAGCAAAGGCTGGGGACTAACAGGGCTGTGCCAATTCTCCTGCTAGAAGCAAAGCCAAAGGTCCTGGCTAGAGGGCCTTGTCCTCCTCTCCCTGCACTGTCTCAACTGGTCAGTAGCAATTAAATGGAGAGATACAGAGCAACATAGAACAGGCAGCTAGATTAAGTGGTCTCCACACGCAGGAAGGAGCTTCTTCCCTAACAAATCTTTCCTACTGTGAGTCCTGCTTCATGTCTCATTCTTAGGAGCCCAGACCCCGCACCAGCAGAATGCTGAAGTGCTGGGGAAATGGCCTTGCTTGTGTGGGGACTAGGCCCAGGGCAAACAGCCTGACTGCAGGCTTCAGATATGGGCAGTGACTCAAACACCACAAGGACAAGTGCAGAGTCAACCCAGTGGAAACTTAAAGTACGGAAGTTTAGCTCACCCTTGCATTTTCTCTATAAGCAGTAGCAGGGAAAAGCAAAGTCTTGTCCAGGCCACTCATATTGGGCTGGGCCAGGTGCAGACAATAGCTTTTGGGGAAGCACTACTAGAAGTGCAGAAGTCCCAGCTGTAGTAACTTGAGTTACATTACAAAATGCTAATGTATGTTTGTGGATTGAATATGGTAAGGTGGAAATGTAGCCTCGCTTATAGCCGGCGTGGATTTGTTTTTGAGGGGCCTAAGTCAAACTGCAAAGTGTAGCTACAGCAGCAGCCCCCCCCAAAACTTCCCCCCACTCTAGCCCCTCAGTCCTTGCTGTCATGGTGGTGCTCTGCCATGTATCTGTCTGTCTAGAGCACTCTGATTGGCTGCTGAAGCAGCCAATCAGTGTGTGAATAAAGCGTTATGGACAGACAGACTAAGGCTTTTGTAATATTAGAATTCTTTTGTGGGCGTAGCTAGATGGGCAGGGAATTGTGCTTGTTTCTGTGGTTTTGGGATGCGACAGTAAAAAGCTTGGGCTATATATTTGTCTTTTGCCACTTTTCTGCCTGGCTGGTGAGAATTAAAGGACCTGAACCTGGACCTGGACCTTACTTTTGTGTTTAATATGGCAACAGAGATCCTGACCATCCACAGCCTGTAGTCTTGATTCTCTGAAGGCCAAATGGGACCAAGTGTTGAGTAACACAGTGAGTTGTGATGCTTGCACCTTAACTGAGAGGCCACAAATCAAAAGGGACTGTCATTTCTGGGAAACAGTCTGAAGAGAAAACACATGCTGCTTCTGCTGGCTGGGACTGCTACTTTCACACATCCTGCTTGGTTAAAACATAACAACAAGGTCACTAGCAGAAGTGAGTGCGCTAGCAGATAACTTTACTAGGGGTTGCATGGTGATGATAAAGTGCATCTTTATTTTCTTGACCTAAAGACACTAATATAGATACTGGGGTCAGAGCATGGTAACTAATATGGTGCTGCTGGTTTTATAGGAAAGCAAAGTTCATTGTGCTAAGAAATAGGCTTGAGGGGAACGCACAGTATAAAATTCCACCTATCCCCACAGACAACGTAAGGGGGTGTGGAGCAAAGTGGTGGGAAGTGTGACACCATCAGTGAGGGTTAATGCAGGGCATGTCAAGACTGGCAAACCCAAGAGAGCTGCTGAGAAACATACCCACCCCCACTGCTGCCTCTCAGCATGTCCCGGGGCAAGGAACTAGGCCAGGCACAGCCAAGGCAGAAACATGGCCAAGACAGTGGAGGAATTTTGCAGGGTGATTTCTTTCATTGGACCAACTGTACAGTTGGAACAAGGCTGGAAAAGCTTTTGAATGCAAGACATTCTTCACCCACCAGTTGCAATGGAGCACATCATTCTTGGGCCTTCCTGGCTACACCATCCAACAGGCCAGGGAAAGCAGTAGGAAGCTAGAGAGCAGGGAGGGCTGGAGCCAGCCTCTGGGTTGCAGCACTCACCACCTGGCACTGGACATCCCCAACCTCCCCCCACAGGGTGCATCAGACTGTCACAGGTTGGATCCAATCTTTTCTTGGGCTGAATCCATCGGTCCGGTGGCAAGTTGCCCTCCCCTGCTCTAGGGTGTAAGAGCAACACTGCCTGCTGAGTGAGGGAGGCCAACCCATAGCAGAGCTAATCACACCTTCTGACCTCAGCTTTTTGAGACCCACTTGGAGTGCAGGGGGAGAAGGGCCTGTGAGTTAGGTTCCTTCTCCACCCCAGCCCTGTTGGCTTTGGTTGTGCCAAACCCTGGCCCTTGCCCTTCAAGGGGAACATGCCCTTTGTTCTGTATGTCCAAGAAATGCAGGTCTTGATTCCACAGACGCACTTGGGATCAGTGCTGGGAAGGTCTCCCTTTCAGGCACCTTGATTTAATGGATTTAATAAACATTAGGGCTGGAAGGGACCTCAGAAGATCATTCAGGGGCAGAAAGTCAGCTAGGGTCAAAGGATCTCAGCAAGACCAGGCTGTAGGTTTGTCTCTTACCACTTTTCTGTCTGGGTGGTGAGAATTAAAGGACCTGGACTTTACTTCTGTGTTTAATTCAGCAGCAGAGGTCCTGACCATTAATAGCGTGTAGTCTTGTCTTGCTAAAGGCCAAATGGGTGCAACTGTTTGGTAACACACTGAGTCTTGACATCTGGACTTCAATTGAGGGCCATGAAAGTGAAAGGGACTGTTATTTCTGAGAACCAGTCTAAACAGAAAACACATGCTGCTTCTGCTTCTGTTGACTCAGCCACTTCTACCACATCCTGCTGTGGTAGAATACAAGGTCACTAGAGGATGTGAATGCATTAGGACAGTGGTTCCCAACCTTTTTTTCACCATGGACCAGCAGTGGGGCTGGGCAGGAGTGAGGGGACAATGGGTTAGGCTGGGCCAGAAGCAGGGATGTGGTGGGAGGCACGGTGCACCTGGGAAGCCAAACCAAGTGTGCAAGAGCCAAGCCATCACCATGACCTGAAGTTTGTGCTATGACCCCGCAGCCAACATTTTTTGGCCTGGTACTGGGCCACTTGGTGGTTGGGAACATCTGTACTAGGACAAAGGCTTATGAGAGGTTGCATGGTGATTCATAGTTTCATAGTTGGTCGGGTCAGAAGGGACCTGAGCCCATCATCAAGTCCAACCCCCTGCCATGGGCAGGAAAGGATGCTGGGGTCAAATGACCCTGGCTAGGTGATTATCTAGCCTCCTTTTGAAGACCCCCAGGGTAGGAGCCAGCACCACTTCCCTTGGAAGTTGGTTCCAGATCCTAGCCACCCTGACTGTGAATTAGCACCTCCTGATATCTAGCCTGAATCTACTCTCAGTCAACTTATGGCCGTTATTCCTTGTTGCTCCTGGTAGTGCTTGGGGGAACAGGGACTCTTCCATTGCCTGCTGGTCCCCCTTGGCCAGTTTGTAGACAGCCACCAGATCCCCTCTCAGCCTTCTCTTGTGGAGGCTGAACAGGTTCAAATCCTGTAGCCTCTGCTCGTAGGGCCTGCCCTGCTGCTCCCTGACCATGAGGGTGGCCCTCCTGTGGACCCTCTCCATGCTGTCCACATCCCTCCTGAAGTGCGGCACCCACACCCTGACCAGTGTCGCATAGAGGGGGAGGATCACCTCCTTGGACCTGCTCATGATGCATCTGTGGATGCATGACAAGGTGCGGTTGGCCTTCTTGACTGCGTCCCCACATTGGTGGCCCATGTTCATCTTGGAATCAAGAATGACACCAAGATCCTTTTCTGCCTCTGTGCTGATGTGAAGGGAGTTCCCCAGCCTGTAGGTCTGCTGCTTGTTCTTCCTCCCTAGGTGCAGCACCTTGCACTTGTCAGTGTTGAACTCATCCTGTTCTCATCCGCCCACCCCTGTAACCTGTCCAGATCTAGTTGCAGCCTGTGTTTCTCCTCTAGCGTGCCCACTTCCACCCACATCTTAGTGTCATCCGCAAATTTGAACAAGGTGCTTTTCACCCCCTCCTCCAAGTCGCTGATGAAGATGTTGAACAGTGCGGGCCCGAGAACTGAGCCCTGGGGACCCCACTGCCCACATGCCTCCAGGTTGAAAAAGACCCATCCACCACCACTCTCTCGGTGTGGCCCTCCAGCCAATTTGCAACTCATCTGACTGTGTAGGTATCAATGCCACAGTTGCCTAATTTTTTAATGAGAATGGGGTGAGAGACAGTGTCGAAGGCCTTCCTAAAGTCCAGAAAGACTACGTCCACTGCAACACCTGCGTCCAAGGATTTTGTGACCTGGTCATAGAAGGCCACAAGATTGGTCTGACAGGACCTGCCTCAAATGAACCCATATTGGTTGCCCCTAAGCATAATCTCCTCTGCTGGTCCCTCGCAGATGTGCACCTGGATAATTTTCTCAAACAGCTTCCCCAGGACTGAGGTAAGACTAATTGGCCTGTAATTTCCTGGGTGCTCCTTTCTCCCTTTTTTGAAAATGGGGACCACATTGGTCCTTTTCCAGTTCTCCAGCACCTCACCAGAGCACCATGAGTGCTCATAAAGCTGTGCCAGGGGTCTTGCAATGACCTCTGCTAATTCCCTCAGCACTCTGGGGCGGAGATCATCATGACCTGCTGATTCGAACACATCTAGACCCACCAGAATTTCCCTGAATTGGTCCTCACGGACCCAGGGCCTGGCTGCACCTCCCCTGGGCCCATCAGGGATCCCAGTGGTGGTGGTGGGGGGTGCCCCAATACCTGCTCAAAAAGGTGGAGGCAAAGAAATTGTTAAAGAGGTTATCTTTGTCATCTGGTATGACCACAAGATTTCCTAGTGTGTCCTGCAGAGGCCCTACATTACCCGGTACTATCTTTTTACCCCCTATGTATTTAAAAAAGGACTTCTTATTATACTTGATCTGGGTTGCTAGTCCCCAGTTCCATCTCTGCCTTAGCCTTCCTAACAGCCCCCCCTACAATCTCTAGCAATGGAGGTATAATCCTCCTTGATGATGGCCTCTCCCTTCCATTGGGTGTATGCCTCCTTTTTTTTGAGATGCTCCTGGATGATTTTGGTGAGCCATGGGGGCTTTTGAGCACTCTTGTCCCCTTTGATCTGCATTGGTATTGTCACCCGTTGGACTTGGAGGATCGTCTCCTAAGGAACAACCACTCTTCCTGGACTCCCGACTCCTGTCCCCTCCAGGAGCTCAGTGCCTCCCTGACTAGTCTCCTTACCTTATTGAAATCTGCCCTCCTGAAGTCTAGGGCTATTGCCTTGCTGGAGGCCTTTGACACCCTACGCTGGATGGTGCATTCCAGTAGATGATGATCACTATTGCCCAGGTGGTCGAGAACCCGCAGTTCACTCACCAGGTCGTTGCCCGTGGCCAGGGCCAGGACCAGGTCCAACAAGGCATTTTCCCTGGTGGGAGGTCCTGTAACTCAGCTAGGAATGTATGTGAGTGGTTAGTCCTGGCTGACTGCACTTTTCAGCAGATGTACGGATAGTTCAGGTCACCCATGATGACCACGTCCCTTGACTTAACTGCCTCCGTGAGCTGACCTGAGAATTCCCAGTCCAGCTCTTCTCCCTGGTTGGGTAGTCTGTAGTAAACACCTACCATTAAGTCCCTTTACCCCTGACCCCCTTGTATACGAACCCAGAGCACTTCATTCTGCCCCTCTTCTGACCCAGTGCTGTTTGTTGAGGATGTGTATTCCTCCTTGACGTAGAGCGCCACACCCCCACCTTTCCTTCCTGTCTTGTCCCTCCTGTACAGCCTATAGCCCTGATGTTTACCACCCAGTCATGCATTGGATCCCACCACATTTCAGTGAGCCCCACTATGTTCAGGTTAGTGTTGGCTAGCAGGAGGGCAAGTTCCTCCTGCTTGTTCCCCATACTATGAGCATTAGTGTAGAGGCATTTAAGGCCTGCTGGAGGTGTATGCACTGCTTCCTCTAATCCCAGGACTATCTGGGCCCCTGTCTCTTACCTGGGTATTTCTTGTGCTCATTTCCTGTCTTGGCTGATGATAAAGTTCATCTTCATTTTGTTGGCCTAAAGACTTTAATATCAACATCAGGGTGGGAGTACAGTGGCTGTTTAACATGCTGCTGCTGGTTCTATAGGAAAGTAAATTTCATTATGAGGCAACTGGAGTGCACAAGCATGTGATGAGAGGAGTGAGGGACTGCCCCTTCCTCCATTCTTGGGTATAAGTCAGGGTGACTTAGTTGTAAATAATTAATTAGGGATTTAACACAATGAGTATTTAACTAGTGCATAGTTATTAGCTGTGTATTCATTAACGGGATCATCCCCTAAGTATAAATAATTATCAACTGTTATTTTTGTGTAAACTTGTGCATTGCAAATAGTTTCAAACTTTTGATATTATTCAATGTTCACTTGTATATCGACTTTATTTTCTGTATATGATTACATTATGTAAATAGTTATTTTTGATTCTGCAAGGTCTTTCTATTGTAAAGGGAGCTCCTCTCAGGCAGCCTCTGGCCAAGCCTAGGTGAGCTGAGCAGGGGGTAAAGCTACCTGGCAGTCCAGGTCCTGACCAATCAGACATGGCCATGATTAGCACTGCATGCCAGGGGTTACAACAGTATATTCTGTGCCTGCCAATCTGG
>NW_005842747.1:388932-391371 GCF_000455745.1 Alligator sinensis
CACCCCTTTGGCTGGAGTTGTGTATTTCTGAAGGCCCTGAACTAAGATAACAGAGGAGGTGGTGAAGGAAAGGCCCACCACCTCTGCCCCAGTATTTCTCATTAACCTAGGAGTTAGAGCATCGATGGCCAATGCAGGACACCTGGTTTCAAATAGTTCCCCTCTGTAAGGAGATTTGAACCCCACTTGCCACCTCCTGGGAGGCAGCCTGATGCACCAGGCTTTGGGGTGTTCTGGGAAGGACTCTTAAAGACTCCTTTGGTAAAGCTGTTCCACGTGGCATGGAGCATCCATTATATACTGGGCCAGAGGGAGGAGAAAGAGAGATGGATTTTACTGCCCTGTGATAGGGCAATCCCTCAGAAGCACTGATACCTGAGTTCCTGTTTCAGTGAATCATCAAGAATTGCACACAGGAACCAGGGAGCACTTCTCTTGCACAGAATCCCCTATAGCCTGGGGATGAGGGCAGTTCCCAATGGTGTGGGTTCATGTCCCCTCAGGAAGTGAACGGGTTCAAAAATAGGTCTCAAACAGCTCAGGTCAATGTCCCAAGCATTCAGACCCTGCATAACTGGAGAGCTGAGTCCTCCTGGCTGCATTTCTGGAGGGCAGAATGCTTCTGCTCAGGGTGCAGGTGAGCTGACACCCTGTGTGTAAAGCCTCTTCGGCATAAGAGAGGTGCTGTTACCTAGACTACAGGTAACCTTGTGGGTAGGCTACTGATGAAAGAGGTCTAGATCCTGACCTTTTAGTTGCTTGCACCTTAAAACATGAAAGCAAACATTTATCCCAAAATCTACCTGGCTGCCCACAACAGCACAACAGATTCTCACCGATCCTGGCTGGGGAGACTTGAGAGTGGGGAGGAAGGTGGCATGCAGATTGGCAGCGGGTCTTCTTGAATTTTCCTCCAGCCTATACCCAATGTTTATAGGTGGATGGTTTTAATATTTTAATACATGATCTTTGATTGGTTTTATTTAAATGTTCTTGTTGCACTGAAACTTTTGGAACTGCACTGAACCAGACCTCTCATGGACTTGGAAGGTGTTAATTGGCATTTATGTTCTTGGGAAAGAGGGAGGGTTTCTTATCTCCTTTTCTTCCCCGTTGTGAAATGCTGTTCTTGTTACTTCTTTACCCTATTGGTGATCTTCCCTGACAGGCTGGTTTTGTTTTTACAAATTATCTAAGCATTTTAAGAAACATATATCTCTTATAGGAAAATAGCATATAGTACATTTGGTTACATCAATCACTACTACTGCCATGATACAGCATGTATAGATTATTTAATGTATCATCTTCCCTTATTGCCTTCCAGGCCTTGTACTTTGTTCAATGGTGTTTGATGCTTTCCTTTACTTGCTGACAAAGTCAGTTGTCACATCTGCAAAGGTTCACACTGTGGTCACTCAAAAACAGGCTTCGGGACTTCTGCTGAGCAGCACTTCTGCAGCGTGACTCTCTGAAAATGGCCAAGGCTGGCAACAGTGCTGAGCTGCTCAAGTCAGCACTGGGGATTCAGATACCTCTAAGAGTAGCTAGGGATGCAGGGGATCTGACCTTTGCACTCTGGCCCCTCACTGATATGAACTGCATCCCTTTTACTGCTCAGGGAGCTGCCCAACAGAGCAGATATTCCTCTGTTGAGCCCCAGTTTTCTGGTTCCTTGTTTCCGTCGGTCCTGGCACTTCATCTTATCCTTCAACCCATGCCTGCTTCACAGCCTGGCCCCTACTGCCTGCTTGACTCAGGGTCCTTTAGCTCCTTTCCAGTTCCTGGTCCCAGAACATCAGCTCCTGGCTCCTAGTTCCTAGGTCTTGGCTGTGACCCCCATGCCTTGACCCCTTTCCTTTTGACCTTTCATATTTCTGATCTGGGCCCCTAAACTGAACCCCAGTTGCCAGAGGGCAGGGAACAACTAAAAGCAGATCTGGACAGGTTGGACATATGGGCGGAAAACAACAGAATGCAGTTCAACAAGGAGAAATGCAAAGTGCTGCACCTAGGGAGGAAAAATGTCCAGCACACCTACAGCCTAGGGAATGACCTGCTGAGTGGCACGGAAGCGGAAAGGGATCTGGGAGTCCTAGTGGACTCCAAGATGAACATGAGTCGGCAGTGTGACGAAGCCATCAGAAAAGCCAATGGCACTTTATCGTGCATCAGCAGATGCATGACGAATAGGCCCAAGGAGGTGATACTTCCCCTCTATCGGGTGCTGGTCAGACCGCAGTTGGAGTACTGCGTGCAATTCTGGGCGCCGCACTTCAAGAGGGATGCGGATAACCTGGAGAGGGTCCAGAGAAGGGCCACTCGTATGGTTAAGGGCCTACAGACCAAGCTACGAGGAGAGACTAGGGCACCTGGACCTCTTCAGCCTCCGCAAGAGAAGGTTGAGAGGCGACCTTGTGGCTGCCTATAAGTTCATCA